>NW_007733216.1:39288-46102 GCF_000696425.1 Galeopterus variegatus
AGGAGAAAGTAGACAATTTAACATATGTAACTGGACATTTGAATATCCTAATTTTAATAGTGGATAGAAACACTAGGTAGAATACCAACAAGAAAATAGAATTTGAACAACATTGTAAATCAACTAGACCTAAGTGATTTATATAGAACACATTACCTACTCAAAGAAACAAACAAAATAAAATGCACTTTTTTCTCAAGAGTAGATAAAACATTCTCCAAGATAGACTATAAGTTTCCATAAATCTCAAAGAATAGGAATAATACAAAGTTTTTTGTTTTCTTTACTATATATATATATATATGTGTATATGTATATATGTGTATATATTTACTATATATATATATACACACACATATATATATGTGTGTGTGTATATATATGTGTATATATATACGTATATATATGTGTGTATATATATGTATATATTTATGTGTATATATATATATGTGTGTATATATATGTGTATATATTTACTATATATATATGTATATATATGTGTATATATATATATGTATATATATGTGTATATGTGTATATATATATGTCTATATATATATATAGAGAGAGAGAGAGAGAGAGAGAGAGAGAGAGAGAAATACTGGAATAAATGCCTATATTAAAATAAATCTTAAATATCTATGGTCTAACCTTGCACCTTAAGAAATCTGGTGTAGCACACTAAACTCAAAACAAACAAGAAGAAGGAAATAATAAATATCGGAGCTCAAGAAAATAAAATAGAGAATAGAAAAAAATAATTCATAACATCAACAAATCCAAAGATGGTTCCAAATTTATGAATTTTTACCTAGACTGACAAGGAATAAAAAGAAAGACTTCAATTACTAAAATCAGGGAAAAAAGAAGTGATATCACTGATGAACTTACAGAAATAAAAAGAGAATACAAGGGAATACAATGAATCATTGTGTACAAAAAAATTAAATAACTGGGATGAAATGGACAAAATTTTAGAAAGGTGCATAGTTCACAAATTGACACAAAAGGAAATAAAATATTGACTATATCTAAAACAAGTAAAGACTTAAATTATTAAGCAAATAAGTAAATAAATACATTTCTACAAGAAAATCTTAGGTCCAGATGGCTTATTTGGTGAATTGTATCAGTATTAAAGAAAAAATAACACCAATCCTTACATAATCTTACAGAAATAAGAAGAGATGTGAACATTTTAAAATTCATTCTATGAAGTTAATATTACCTGAGACCAAACCTAGAGAAAGACATCACGAAACAAAAACAAACAAAAAATTCTGCAGACCAATGTTCTTTAGTAATATATGTTCAAAAACCTTTGACAAAATACTATCAAACTGAATCTAACATGTAAAATGGATTATATACTATATTCAAGTAGATTTCATCTAAGGAGTGCAATATTTGTTTAACACACAAAAATCAATCAATCTAATACACCACATTAATGAAACAAAAAACAAACTACATGATCATCTCAACAAATGCCAAGGAAAAATGCATTTGACAAAACCAGCACTCATTCATGATAAAACAACAATACCCAATGAACCAGCAATGGGTAGACCTAATAAAGGAAGAATGTGTTGGCAAATAAACTTAATGGTGAAATCTTGAATGCTTACTCACAAGATCAGTAACTAGACTTCATGTCAACATTGTACTGATGGTTCCAGCCAGGCAATTAGGTATGAAAATAAAATAATAGGCATCCAGATTGGAAAAGAAAACAAAAGCATCTCTATTACTAGATGGCATAATCTTATATAGAGAAAATCTTAAGGAATCTTCTGAAATAATAACTAATAGTAAAGTTCAGCCATATTGAAGTGTGTATGATCAATATTCAAACATCTATTATAGGGTTCTGCATATAAGAAGCTTGGGATTTGCCACTCCCATCAAGTAAAAAGCTGAACAGACTGATAAATCAATAACTCTTCTTGGACTCAGAGGAGGGAAGAGGGCACAAAGCAAGCTTTTATCCCCAAGACTAGAAAGAAATAAAGGTAATACAAGGACTCAGGGCTTACCAGAACAAAGATTCATGTGCAGAAACAACCACAGGAACAAGTGTCAGGGTAGGGAAACCTGAAGTGTAACTAAGGAATTGCTGGAAGCTCAGTGTGGAGAATCAGAGTAAAGCATTCCAGGGGACACACTCATGGTGTGTGTGCGGGGGGTGGGGTAGTGAGGTCATCACACTTTTGTGAGTTTTCTGTCTGGGAGCTTGACCAGATTCTTTGTTTTGTTTCACAGTTAATATTAAAGAAATGAAGAAAAGTCCCCTCTTGCTTCTGGCAGCAGAGAAGGGATGGAGGGTGGAGGGGAGAAGCATTTTAAAATATGTCAGAACACTCAGTCCTTTTTAACAAAATCTGCTCTCAGGAGAAATTGCTTAACCAGACTCTAATCTGCCAGGGATTTATCAGAACATAACTGACTTGGGCAAAGGAAAATACCCAATTCTGGCCAGCTCTTATCTTCAACATGTGAAAGAGAAACACACAACTGCAGCCCACATTAACCATCCTATCCCACCTAAAATGGGGGAAACTGAGGAATGCTTGTGAAGTTTATTATCAAGGGGCATAGGCTCACTAAAATCTGAGACTAGAGAGAAATTGGTTATTGGTGAATGGGCACAGGAATAATTATGTTTTGTAATGATGAAGTGCTAATTAGCCTGATTTGATAAGCATACTGTGTACACAGGTATTAATATTCAATTCTCTACCCACAAATATGTATAATCAATCATGTATAAGTAAAACAAAAAACCCAAAACAAAAAAAATGTAAAACACAAAACAATAAAACTCTCCAAGATAACATAGAAGAAAACCTAGATAACATTGGGTATGGTGATAACTTTTGAATACAATATCAAAGGCATGATTCATAAAATAAATATTGATAAGCAAGACTATTAAAATTAAAAACTACTGCTCTTCCAAAGAGTGTCAGGAGAGTAAAAAGAAATGTGTAGACTGGGAGAAAATACGTGCAAAAGATACTTTTCATCAAGGACTATTGCCCAAAATACACTAAAGACTCTTAATGCTCCACAATAAGAAAACAAACAACCCAATTAAAAAATCATTGGTTTCCAGGAGTTGAGAGGAGGGAGTTAAATATCAGCATGATACCAAGGATTTTTAGTGCAGTGAAAATATTTGTATGAAACTATAATGATGAATATGTTTCATTATACATTTGTCCAAACTCACAGAATGTCCAACACCAGAGCGAACCCTAATGTAAACTATGGATTTGGGGTGATTATAATGTGTCATTGTTGGCTTATCAATTGTTACAAATTTATCACTCTGGCAGTGGATGTTGATGATGGTGAAGGATATGCATATGTTGAGGCAAGAGGTATTTGGGAAATCTTTGAACCTTCCTCACAGTTTTATTGTGAACCTAAAACTGCTCTGCCTTAGAAAAATATAGTCTTTAAAATCTACTGTAATTCTTTCCTTTAACAGTTAACAGCCTAAAAATAAAATTTAAAAATCTATTTTATTATGTTAGTCTCAATAACAATAAAATATTTAGTAATAAAGCTAACATAACAAAAGAAGGGTTATTTTTTTGTTTGTTTGTTTTATTGAAACAACAAATCTATACAATGGGAACTTCAAAATATCATTGAAAGAAATTACATAAGATAAATATAAATTTTAAAACCTCCCATATTGATGGTCAGAAGTTAATATTGTTACATTATCATTACTCCCCTAAGTTATCTACACATTTAAACCTATCCCTATCAGAATACTAAAATGCTAGGTGATTTTTTTCTTTTTCTTTTTTTGGAAAAATTGGCAAGCTGTTTGTAATATTTATATGGAATGCAGCATTAATGTCTTGGGGTAATCTTTTCTAGATTAAATCTGTTGGAATTTCCTATACCTGTTGTATTAGTCCATTTCTGTTGCTTACAACAAAATATACAGAAATGGGTATTTTATAACAAAAAAAAATTACTGCTTATAGTTACTGCTGTTGGGAAGTCTAAAGTCCAAGAAAAGAATTTGGTGAGGGTCTTGGTGGTGGTGATGGTGATGACATAGTATCATATTGTGAAAACAATGGTGCAGAGAGAGCAGAGAGAGACAAATTGCCTCATTCACTCTCTTTTTAAAGTCCCTGGAAACACACCCCTGACTACCATTATTAATCCATTCACTACAGCACGCTCCTACAATCCAATCACCTCTTTCATTCTCCACCTTTTATTACCATAACAGGATTTCCCACCCTCTTAACAGTCATAGTTGGGACCAAGTTTCCAATACATAAAACTTGGGGGACACAATGCAAGCTTCAGTGAGTTTGAGGGGACATTCAGTTTATTACACCTGTATATTTACATCTTTCTCCAGGTTTTAAAGTTTCTGCTATCATTTTTTTAAACTAAGATTTTTACCCCATTATCATTCTCTTCTCATCCTTTTACCCTGTGAATTGAATTTTATGCTTTTGATGCTGTCCCATAAATCCAATAAGCTTTCTTCATTTCTTTTTATTCCTTTTTTCTCTCTCAGACTGTGTATCTTCAAATAACCTGTCTTTGAGTTCACAGATTCTTTTCTTCTGCTTGATCAATTCTGATATTCATGCTCTCTATTGCATTTCTCATTTTATTTGTTGTATATTTCAGCTTCATAATTTCTATTAATTTTTTATTTTTTAATTTCAATTTCCCTATTAAAGCTCTCATTCAGGTCACTTCTTGTTTTCCTCATTTTGTTGAATTATTTCTTCATATTTTATTAATGTTTACTGAGCTTCCTTAAAACCATTATTTTGTATTCTTTGTCAGGCAGTTTATGTATTTCCAGTTTTTTAGAGTTGGTCCCTGGCTCTTTGGTCTCTTTGTTAATGTCATGTTTTCCTGATTGTTCTTAATCCTTATGGCCATGCACTGATGTGTGCTCATTTGAAGAAAAAGAATTTTATTCCAGTCCTCACAAACTGCCTTTGTCTGGGACAGCCCTTGAACATTCAGCCAGGCCAGAGATTCTGGGCAGGCTGTCTGGCATGATTCTGAAGCCCAAGTCCACTGCAGATGTGTGGTGTTGGAGCATGGTCACAACCTGGGGTTGCGGTGGCCAGTGTGGCACTGTGATAGTCCAGAAGCCTGGGGACACTGGGGCCTGCCTAACACTGATTGAATACTGGGGGCTGCTCAGTGTGAACTGGAGATTTAGTTCACTAGCTGACCTAAAGGTAGGGACTGGAACTGCAGGGTCTACCTGGCTCCAGGGTGAGTCTGAAGGCTCAGTCTACATGTGCTGGCCTGGAGTCTGGGCCCCTGGAGATTTGTCCTGTAATGGTTTTACTGTGGCAGGGCCAGTTTTGGGGTCCAAGACAAAGTCCTGGCCTCACTCCCCTCTCCTTCCCTTATGTGGACAGTATCTCTCTCCACAGTGTGCTGCTTGGAGTTGAAGGAGGGGTGATGAAGGTAATATAGATTTTTTTCTTTCTACTCTCTTCAATGCATCTTTTCTTATTGTTGTGCTACATCCAGGTACTGTGGTCTCTCAACTCATTTAATTAGTTTTTGTGAATATATTTTTATTTGTAGACAGTTGTTCAAATTGACGTTTCTGCAGGAGGACAATTACTAAAGAGTCCTACTCTCCCATCTTGCCCAAATCCTATTTCAAAATATTCATTTAGGAATCATTATGATATACACAGTACTTAGAGATGAAACATTTGCTAAGGACACTAAGGGAGTAAGAGTGAAGAAAGTGTTTGAGAGAGAAGGAGTGATAAATGGTTGGTCAAATAAAGGAGTTTACCAGCAGGATAGAAATGGAAGAAGGGGTGCAGGTGAGTATAGTAAAACTAGAATTGGACAAGAGATTGATGCAAATCTTCTATCATGGAATTTTGGGGTTTTTTTTTTCTTTTTTTTTTTTAGTTATCTGGAGATAATAACCAACAAAACAAAACAAAACAAAAAATCCAAAAAGCAATCAAGACAAAGGTCTTCCAGAATATGTACTATAAACTATGTAAGCAAGCACAGAAAGCACTTCAGATTTTGTAATTATTTCTAAGTAAACATGATTTAGCAAAGAAAACAAAGTGGACATATGGAAATCTGCTTTAAATATCCTGATAGTGTCTAAGAACTCCTTATAAAAATGCAACTGATTTCTTCATTAAGCTTCTCTGCTAGCTACTCTCCTGCTTTCCCAATGTTTAAAGTACAGGCATGTCATGCAGAATAAACTGCATTGTCTCTCCAATATACGATAATATCAGTGAGAAAATATTATTTTGTGCAGTGAGGAACCACAGGTCACCAAAAAAAAGTCCAAAGCCACCAAGGCTGGATCAACAAGGGCAGCTCCATGTGGACAATACTGATTAAAGCATGGAGCTTGAGATACCTGCAATACGCCAATGCAGTGTTTGGAAGAGGTCTCAGTGCATGTTATTCTGCCACATGATAACAAGGGAACACCACCCATAAAAATGCCATGCACATTTCAGCTAGGTAACAAACTATTCCACACATTTGTTTTTCCTGTAGGTTATGTAACTCTAAAAAATATTACCTGTACAAAGCCATTTACACATACCATGGTAATAAATCTTTTACTCTACTGAATGAACAATTATTTTAGTGAATTCTTAAAATACAATAGAAGATCCTGGTAAACGTTATATTTTGTTCCTGTTTCCTCAACAATTTTAGTCAGTTTGTCTGATTCTCACAGTTTTTCTCAACACTTTCATAATCCCCGTTACTATTTGTTCACATTACTTTGATAATAAAAAGAAATTTA
>NW_007733216.1:46342-46963 GCF_000696425.1 Galeopterus variegatus
AACACTTTCATAATCCCCGTTACTATTTGTTCACATTACTTTGATAATAAAAAGAAATTTATTTATGTTTCTAAAAATAAACAGTATTATTAACTAAGAATTCTTTCTTTTCTACTATCTTTAGATAGAAAAGTTACGCATGATAGAATACTATTTGCTTTAATCTTCTATCTAGTTTTACAAATGGAAAAAATATTTTTTCTACTTTTATGTAAATGTAGCTTTAAAAATGCCTCATATGTTTCTTTTTTAGATTGGGTTCTACTTCTTTAAGAATAAGAGAAGAAGAAACATGTACCATATATTTTGTACTATCATGAACTATCAAAAAATCAAATTCATGTAAAATTACAAATTTCAGAGGTAAAACCAATGCATAAAAATAAAGTTAACACACACAGTTTGTAACATGGTTTTTGAAAACTGGAAAAATGTTACCAACATCTGGTTCTCTTCAGTTCAAGCTGTTTGCATTAAATTAATTTAGAAACTAAAAGTGTTTCTAAGTTCATTATTTCACTAAATTTAATTCCCTTCATATCTGTACCTAAACAATATTATTCTTTTTTTTTTTTTTTTTCGTGACCGGCAACGGATCGCAACCCTCAGTGTCGCGCCCGT
>NW_007733216.1:47254-48486 GCF_000696425.1 Galeopterus variegatus
TCCAGCTAATACACACATTTTATGCATAAAATTTCATAGTATGACTTATAAACTGAAATATTTTTTTTTATATCGTGAAGTACAAAATACAATTTTTCAAAAATGATATAAATACTGCTATAATGAATAATTAACCAAGTTTATATCATCGTTAAAAACTATTAGTGTACATTTTTAATAAAACTACTGTTTTTAAAAAGGGGCATCATCTTTTAATGATTGTAATATTAAGAACTAATATGCAGTAAAATCATTTTTGATTATGTCAACAATTCTAATTTAATATCTGCCCTTGTTTTCCTATGACATTTACTTGCACTAAAGACTTATTTGTTATTATCACTAGAAGTAGATATGAATATCCTATAGTCTATTTTCCTTTTATCATATATATTGGCACTACAAGTCAAGCGCAAGTCACCAGAAAATGTGTTATTTAAGGGTCGAGAGAAGGTTTCTGAATAAAATTGTAATTGAGAAGTAAAAGTAAAAACAAGGTGTCTCCACCCACCTTTAACAAATCTAAATTACAGACAGAAAGTGACAGATGGAAGATGGTCCAGGTCTTAGAATTCCACCAAGATAGACAAACCTGTCTTCCTAAAACTTTTGCTGCGCAGGGACAGTCAGTCACAGCAAAACATATTCTGACATTGAAATATGCTAAAGGATATCATGAAAAATAGCCCTGATGATTGTCAATTTGCAATGTATTTAAAGAATGACTAGATATCAAGAAATAGAATGATTCATGCTCAGGACATTATATTAAATCTAAATATACCTTTAACATCACCATACAAAAAAGTAATTGCTATACCAAGAGCTTAACATCTTTTTATAGTCTATATATAACAAACACTCACATCACTGGCAAATTTCATTTTCTCGTTGAGAACTTCTCGATGTCAAATTCAGACATTATTGAAGAATAAGAATATTGAGTGATTGCCTTGACCTCATCATATACTACCAGTCAGAAGATGATGAATGACTCTTTGTCTATTAATTATGCAAGGAGACAACGTGAAGTATTATTTTTCTCTTGAGTATAAAATTAGGAGAGCTGTCAAAAATCCTGACACAGCCAACGATTACCGCAGTGTTTTCCAGTTACTCCATTAATAATAAAATGTTAATTAGAATGCCAAAAAGAAAAAGAAGCTATTTGTGACTTTTTAAGAGTTTGCAAATATCATTCAAGGCATTATTTATAATAAATCATTGAATAA
>NW_007733216.1:49264-50661 GCF_000696425.1 Galeopterus variegatus
ACTGAGGGTTGCGATCCGTTGCCGGTCAGTAAAAAAGACAAAAAGGAAAAAAAAAAAACATTATTTCATGAAAACTCACACCATTTTGATAATTAAAATTTTCAAAGTAGTTTTTAAATTGTATTTTCTCATTCATTAAATCACTGATTGATCCTTAACAGACGAATACAATATTCCAGGCTTGTGCGTAGGCTGAGGGTAGAACATGAAGACATCAGTTAATCATGGATATATACCTGATCTTTAGAATGAATTCTTAACATGCATATCTATAGAACTCATGGATGTTAAACAGGATTCTAAAATTAAATATTTCAAAAAACATTCTCGTATTTTCACAAAAACTGTTCATCCTTGGGTTAATAACCACTTCATCCTTCCAGATTTTCATGTAAAAAATCTATAGTATCCAACCTTGACTTCATTTTTTTGCATATCATACATCCTATATAACAGCTAATGCTGTTAAATCTACCTTCAGAATATGCCCATAATAGAGAAATACACTGATGTCTGCAACTTACATTGAAATCGTTAAAAAATGAAGGATTGNTTTTTTTTGTATTTGATAACCTTTGGACTCATATGAATAATTCTTCCTTTATCACAGAGTATACGCATTGTTATTTACACACATACTAAAAGAAGGTAACTAACAAATCTGATTATGAAATGAAAACAAAGTATTTTATTATTTATGTAAAAATTTGTAAACAGACAGATTTATACTAGAATTTACTTATTTTGTCAATAACTAGGGTCTTGTGGACATAAAGTAGTTATGCTTATATTAAATAATTAAAATTTTGAGCCACCTCCATTCCATGATAGAGAAAAACTATTAAATCACACTGTCAAAATTGTTCATTTCTTCTAAACAATATTAGATATCTTTTTAAAATGAGAATATTTATACTTTAATTGTCAACACTAACAGACAGGGCTCGCGGACCTTTCCTATCCAGGTTTAGCACCAACGACCTTAAGAACCTCAGTGGTGAAAGGTGTCATTCGATGAACTGGAAGATCAAATCTTTTTCAGTGTGTGATGTTCATTTGCAAAATGAGGGGCATGAATTACAAAAGGTAGAGCTGGGAATCTCTTGGAGTAAGAGAAAAATGTTATTATCTATGCTACTTTAACATCTCTTTCATACCAATGAAAGCAGACTCTAAGGTTATGCATATGTTAGAATTAAGAGAAGAAGAATTTAAGTACCTACTGTATTATAAACATGTTAAATATTTTAGGAAAAATATAGAAAAGTGAATTAAAACTCATTGAGATAGACCATCTAAACCCTTAGATATCTCCTTCTGTGCATTGATGAAACATTATTTCGGGCCGGCCCGGTGGCGCACTGCTACAGTGCGCCGCTTGGGAGCGTGGTGGCGCT
>NW_007733216.1:52003-62432 GCF_000696425.1 Galeopterus variegatus
TAAAAAATCTATAGTATCCAACCTTGACTTCATTTTTTTGCATATCATACATCCTATATAACAGCTAATGCTGTTAAATCTACCTTCAGAATATGCCCATAATAGAGAAATACACTGATGTCTGCAACTTACATTGAAATCGTTAAAAAATGAAGGATTGATCAATAGATACAAGGATGGAAAACTAGATGTGTCGTGAAGCAAATGTAGCACAATATTAATTGTAAAATCTAGATGGTGGGTATATGTACTCGTATATTCTCTGAATGAGATATTTTAATTTTTCTATATGCTTGAACATTTTCACAATAAAATATTGAGGAATAATAAAGCTTTAACACACATTCTTTCTCCAAAAGTTGTTGGGGACTAAACCTCCTCCCAGTAGCAATTATACATTATTGACCAAACACAAAAATTAAAAAAAAAAAAAAAATTCACAGTGGAGCACTACCAAAAGTGGATAGAAGCTGGAAGATATACTACTTTTGAAGACAATGAATCACACTGTAAATCTCACTTTGTGAGATCCACATTTAAAAGGTTTTTCTGCTTGAGCATGTGGTTTAAGGTCTAAAATGAAGGTCCAATATTATGTGCTGCCTTAGAATCTGGTGAAATTGGAATGGTCTCTAATGGTCTCACCACAAGGTGTCTTCGCAATTGTGCTCCCACAATAAGATCCCCTAACCAAACAACTATCCTTATTAAAAGGAACAGGCACAGTTTCTGTTTATTGCTGAGTGTTTGGTTTTATTCCCAGACAACCTGCAAACGTCTTCAAACAAGCCAATCACATTCTCCCCCCAGGAGTCAGGGACACCTCATCTTCCAGGTACTACTAATCCTACCTCCCACAGTCTCCAGTTGCTCATTCTGTTCCTGTGTGAAACTTCCATGCAGCCTTGCATGGCATGTGGTATCATCCTCCCCTTGGTTGCGAGTATGTGTGATAATAAACTGCTGTTAATCTCATCTATGCAGTGTTGAATGTCATATATTCAGCTATCACTATAACATTAGGGCACAAATTCTTCTCTCACAAATGTGGTAAAGAAGAAGCAATTAAAGCAGAGCACACCTCAACCTATCAGTCTCATTGTGCATGGGATGAGATTCACAATGCAAGGGAAAAGCATCAGCAATGTCACAGGACTGATGTGAAAAAAAGTCATCTCTAAATCTGTTTTTTTCCCACCAATATGTAATAGCCATGCTGAAGAAGTTGGGGCAGTGGGTGGGTGAAAATGAGGTACTTAACGAAAAATCATCTCAGGTGATATTAGACATGGTGGCGGAACCCTGAATGATTAGTAACAGAATATGCAAAATTAATTCTATTTTTTTTAAACAGCAAAATTTCTAATCACTTGGATTCAATAGGTTAATATATTAACATTCCACAAGAAAGTTGTTTTGTGTGTATTGAAGAGAAAGCAAATGGCAAGTAGGCAAAGTTAGTTGATTTTTATGAAATAAACACTTTAAAAATGCTATTTTTTTTATTTCCACTGACTAAGCATGCTGATCTATTGCCAATTCTCTAATAATAAAATTAACCTTAAAAATAAACCACTTTGTAAAAGACCATATTAAAGATATTCATCCAAATCCTCTTCTAGTTCCAAATGCTTAAGCACTGGCATTTAACTTTGCTAGGGAAAATTTTGAACTTTTTGTGAAGGACTATATTGTGTCTCCATTTCTGGATTCTCTAGAGAATGTGAATTCTCTATGTGGTAGTAAAATCCAGGTGTGTGCAAACAAATGAACCTAGACCTAGCAGGTATAACCTTGATAGTAAAAAAATCAATTTGTCCTGATTTATGGGCAGAATTCCAGACGTTTTCACATGCATAACAATACCACAGTTGAAAAAGCAAGTTTTTTCATGCTCAATAAAATGCTTGGCCAATACTTTGAATACTTGGCCAAAACAGATACATAAAGCAAATGTAGTTATTCAGTATGATTTTTTTTTTTTTCTGCTAAGATTTTGCTAAGAAACCATTTTCTCTTGAGATAAAAGTAAAATTCATATTTAATACCTCATCTACTTTTTTTCCCAGTAAATTCACAAGATACATGTCAGATAAAGTACATGGACAATATAGTGGGAAATTCCAGAAATTTTTATTATTTGAATAAATTATAGAATATTAATCACATGACATAGAAAGGTTATTTTGTTGTTATCATAATTTATAACTGTTTACATTAAAATGTTATTATATATCAACAAATTTATTTTTATTTATTTAATATTTATAAGAAATATACTGGAAATTACATTTTCCAAATATGTAAGGCAGATTTCTTTTGACAATTATTTGAAGAAAAACTTCTAATTTTCCTTTTTGAATACTGATTTTCAATTGTACTTTTAGGCATTACTTTGCATACAACCATCTGCTTCATTCTAAGTTCCGGATTTCTTTTGACAATTATTTGAAGAAAAACTTCTAATTTTCCTTTTTGAATGCTGATTTTCAATTGTACTTTTAGGCATTACTTTGCATACAACCATCTGCTTCATTCTAAGTTTTTTTTATATCCAGTCTAGGGTAACTATACTATCAATAGATGATTCTTTTCCATGAAAAAAATATTTTTTAAGAAAAGCATTAAAAGTTGAAGTTTCAAGCAGTTGATGAAATATATGTATATATGTTTTTCAATATTGCAGACGTTGAATTATTATTATAAAATCTTAAATATATGTATTGTTAATACCACATAGGGTAGTTGTTGTACAGGACAGGTATGTGGTAGTATTTAAGAACTCCAAATTTCTCACTTGCTCCAAGCTATGATCTTAATCAGTCTAACAGAGTTTAAAATTAATAGTACTGAACTGAATCTCTAAAGAAAAGATGTGAAAGAGAAATTGAAATCATTGATATAGCAGTGTTTTGCAAATCTGGCTCCTCATTAGCACTTTAGGGACTTATTTTTTGTAGTAGATGTTCTTGATTTTATCCCTAGGAAATATGATTCAGCAGGCTTGGGGTAATAATTTTTTTGTGTGTGTGTATGTGTGTTCTTTTGCTTTGTTTTAATAAGCTCTCTTATTAAGTGCACTTGACAATCAGTTAAAATATAACTCCCAGAGAGGTCAAGTTATTTTTTATTTTATTTTATTTTATTTTATGTTTTGTCTTTTTCGTGACCAGTAAGAGAATCGCAACCCTTGGCTTGGTGTTGCCCGCACTGCGCTCAGCCAGTGAGCGCACCGGCCATTCCTATATAGGATTCAAACCCGCGGCGGGAGCGTCGCTGTGCTCCCAGCGCCACATTCTCCCGAGTGTGCCACGGGGCCGGCCCCAACTTATTTTTTTAAGGTCTTAGAACCTGTATTGATTGGGACAAAACCTGTCCTTTCAAATTTTCTGAGTTTCCATTATAGCTAGGTCCTGTTCCATGCTCTGGAGAAACAATGTGAAGTGGACATTTTGGTAGTCACTCCTAAATCCAGTGTTACACTGTCACCACCACCAAGTTGTCACATTATTTCTATATCAAACTTTGATTACCCTATTTTTAACTATTTGTCTTGTTATGTGTTACCCTAGAAGCAGCAATCTTTTTTTTTTTTTTTTTTTAGTCTAGAGAATCACAAATTGCCTGGGAAATGGCAGTTGTCATCAGAGAAATCCTGGGATCCTGGGGAATAATTGGGTATGCAGGGTTAGTGGAACAAACCATGTTGTCTATGATCATCTTCAATATTACTCTCAGTGGAGATTCTTACACAGCCAGTGACTGCAGTCCATTTCTGGTAAGGGTACAGGACATTCAGAGTGGGGTCCAATGAGGTAAAATATTGAATGGTGGGAAAGGAGGGAAAGAAGACTAAATTTATACAAACTTAACATAGTTTGCCCTTATCTGAGTCTGACAACACTATTTGACATCATGGATAAAATAGATTAATTAATACTTTAATAGAATCATCTAAAGAATTTTACAATTTTTGTCCTATTATAAGGATGACTGAAACATGCATGCTAATCACCAATACAAATTTTCAGAAGACATGTTTTTTTCTTTCTCTTTTGGAGTTTGGGAGACATTAATATGAAATTTAATATTTGTGATAATTTAATATTTGGGATATTTGTGAGAGAGGATAAAATGGAAAGAAAATGAGGAGAAAAAAAGCTCTCTGTATCCATATCGCCAGGCTCCACTGTTTTTGAATAAATGATTGGGGAAATATTTTTTATGCAACCTCAGATCAGAAGAGAAAATGTAATTGTTCCATAATTAACATGGTATAAAGCTGTATTTAATAGCATTTGAATGCTTAAAGAACAGAGTGTACAAAAGATTTACTCAAATTTAAAGTGGAATAAAGAGGATTAGATATCTTTCTATTATGCTTATGTAGTGGGACACATTGGTGGATTTTTTTTTTTCCTCTTTTTAGCACAACTGTTGTCTTCCTTTGATCTCAAAACAAAAAACATTTTGTGGGAGTTAAAATCACTGTCATTTCTGTCAGATATTAATACAACTTCTTATCAAATGGATATTATCCTTTTTCTCTTTAGAAATAAAATTAAAATATGCGTGGTTTTGAAACAAATGTTTTCTTCTGTCTCAAGTTAGAAATAATCTCAGTACATTTTTGCAGAATATTTTATGAGATGTTAGAATAAAGCAAACATTCCACTCACCCCATTTTGGGGGTTTTCTACTGTGTGTTAGGCAATGTACTTGATTCTGTGAGAAATAAGGGGTCTAATTTGAGTGCCTACTATGTGCCAGACATTAAAAAGGATGGCTGGAAATTAATAAAACAGTATAAATCCAGGTTTGATATGTATGTACTTAATATAGCTCCAAGTTCCTTTCTGTTCTTAAAAATTTAGCAAATTATTTCCTTTATGACTGAAGCTGTTAATTTTTAAACAGATTTTAGTAACTGTAACATCACAGAGGTGTTAAAAGTATTTCATAATTATAAACATATATGTGTATAAGAACATATTTGTATAAGAAGAATATTCTATGTAAATACATAAAATAGAGGATTCTATACATATAAAGAAGTATTTGGCAGACCATATGCCATGTAGTCAGCACTCAATACATGTAGCTATTATTAAATAGATAGGGTATGTTTATTTCTGGTATATGTGTGATATAGTAATTATAGTGACAGCTTTAAGGCTTGTCAAAGAAAACAAGGTGTGACAGATTGAAATTGCCCACTTAAAGCTAAACTTTAGGCAAGATACTAAAAATATCAAAGCCCCTATTCCCTCTTGGGAAAAAAGGTAGATGAATTATCTAAGTAATATAATTATTGTGAAGATTAATAGAATACACAATGTGAGGTTTCCTAACATATCAGATACACACATTTTGGTTGGCACAAAGCAGGAAAAAAATGTATAATATCAGAAACAAATAAAAGAAAAAAGATTTCTAGCTCTATCTTGGTTATAACAATTTAGATGGAGACGAAGATGGATTATTCTGAGGAAGTATATTCATTCACGTTGAGAATAACATAGTCAAAAAATATAAGAATAAAGGAAGTAAGAAAGGAAAAGACGGAGGAAGGAAGGAAACCAAATTGTTTTCACTGAGATGATCCTGGCATTGAATTCTTCCCCTAATTAACTGGAGTTTGGGGGGGTCTCTACTTTTCTAAATATACAATTTTAATTGAAGAGATAATTAAACAAAGAAAATCTAGAAATCTTTGTAACTTTGGGGCTATGGTAATGAATAAGTGACTAAGATTTTTTTAGATTTTTTTAGCAGAGAGCCCTACTTCTGGAATGCTCAAGAAACCCACGGTAGCTTCGAATACTCTCACAAGAGTTTGTGCAGACTATGGGCCACCTAAGAAAACTGATGCACAATTAAGTGTTTAACAAATTTTGACAGAATAAAAGAACTTTGTGCCTGGCTCTAGGCTGGTCATGACTTTTACCGGACTTTAGATTTTGTTGTATTATTTTGTGACTAATATTTAAGATTGCAACAGCACAATGATGCTCTTTACCTTTCTAAGCAGACCAGAATGTCAAAGGTTGAACATTTACCCTGTTTTGTATGGGAATTCACTTTCTTGATAATTTCTTACCTGAGTTTACCAAGACATTTATAAAGAGAGTTTGCAGTGTTATATATCAAGAGCTATCACTGTGTATGACGCGTTTATTTTTGATGGAGCAATATTATCAGTAATAATTTGTTTCAACATTATTACTATATGAATTACAACATTTAGAAATTAATGTTCTGAGAAGAGAGTACCTTTTGGAAAATTTTGCAAACTGTAATAACTTAGTATAATAGAGTAATAATAATTTTTCTTAATAAAAAGAAAATTTCAATTTAGAAAAATTTGTTAGTAGAATCCATCACTTTCTTTCAACAATCTGAAATGGATTGATTTCCTCCCTTTAGTTTCGTTTCATTTAATTCCAAAAAATGAATAAATTTCCTGAATGAGCCTTTATCACAACAGAACACATTACTTATAAGAATCAGATGATACATATTTGAGATAAATTGATGTGTATTTATCTGCAAATACTTGAGACTGACCTTTGTACTACAATAGGCTAATGTCAATAATAGTATTTCAAGTTCAATGTTGTTAGTAAAGAGTTCAAAAAGAGCTTATTTCAGTGGAAACAGCAAAAATGCAGAGCCAGAAAAATAAATTTTTCACATTTAAAAGGAAATTCCCAGGTCTTTATGAAAATGCTCAGAACAACACTCCAGTTTTGGAAGGGTTGGGTGAGTGACCAAAAGAATGTTATGCAATACTGTTAAATTAAAAAAAAAATACATAATATCAGTTTCTGCATATATTTAATCAAACTTACTTTCCCTTTGCTGTAATTACTGTTGCTATGTGTACATGATTCTGAAGTTGCAATAAGAAAACACATGCTTAATTTTTTCACCTTTTCTAATATTGTGTTAAGTGTTATTTGTCCTTGTAAATTGCTAATTGCATTTTTCAATGACCTGTGAACTGAAGTTGTAAAGGAATCTCGAAATGATCTGTTTCAAATTCTCTTTTATTTTCCCTCAGATTTTCCAGAAAATGACATCTCTAGTCATTGCTGCCACCCTAAAGCAAAATTTTATATTTTCCATTGCTCTCTTGTATATAAAAAAATTTTCTTGATAACATGGCATTTTAAGGTGCAAACTGTAATTAACCTGTTATTTACTGAGCTTGATATCTCAGTAACAAAAACAAATAAATTAAAACCAATCTCTCTTTTTTTCCCCTCTCTTTCAACTACCTTAGCTACTATGAAACTCATAACAATTATTTTAGTAAGTTTTCTGACCTGCCAGAATTTTATGTGTAATCCTAAATTGTTTTGGATCAACTTTCCTTTTTTCTTCACATGTTCCTAATCAGACTTTTAATTACTCAAGTCTCCTTGCTTCATTCCAGAAATATGTGGTTAAACTATATGTTGTCAAAATTTTGTTACAACATATACAAATATATAGGTAAATTTATATATATTTTGAACATGGATATATATGTGTCATATATTATGCAAATTCCAAGATAAGTACACATTTCCCAGGTTAATACACATTCTTGAGCAAAAATCATACAACTTCAGCATAATATGATGCATAAAATCTATAAGAATTGGCAAGTCGAAAGAAAAGCTTCATGGAGAGTTACATCTGTACCTTTATGAATATGTATGTGATATCTAACAAAAGAATGTTGAAAGGGTTTCTCTGAAGGAGGATAAACATTAAGAAAGGTAGAATGAAAGCAACTCAAATGTTCATCAATGGATGAATGGATAAAGAAAATATAGTATATACACACACAGTGAAATATTATTCATCCATAAAAGGAATAAAGTGCTGATACATACTATGACATGAATGAACCCTGAAATCATTAAGCTAAGTGAAAGAAGTCAGACTCAAAAAGTCAAATATTGTATGATACAATGTATTTGAAATATCTAGAATAGAATAGGGACTGACTTCTTAGTGGAAATAGAGTTTAATTTGGGGGTAGTGAAAATATTCTGTAATTAGATACTGGAGATTATTGCACAATATCGTGAATATAGTAAAAGGCACTGAATTGTATGCTTTAAAATGGTTAAATGAAGAGGTACATATTATGTAAATTTTACCTCAATAAAAAGAAAGGCAAAGAAGTGTGAAATAGTGTGATACATTTTTATTTTACAAAAATGTAGCAAATGGCATATGTTAATCATATTACATGGCATATGAGATATCAAAAATGTTTTTTGGAAAAATTAATGAATAATGTAAAGGAACATTTTTGGAGGGCCTTGCAATTTTATTGTGGAGGTTTAGCTAAATCTTAAAAATGCTCATGCACCAATGAGGCCTGTAATATACAAAATGGTATTTTTAAATTTAATACTTTGGTATATTCACTGTCATTTAAAAAGTCATTGGGAAAGTCCTTGAAAAAGTGTGTGAAGCATTTGTCTAGTCAAGAGATGGTGAGTTCTTGAACTAGAACAGAGGCCACTGGGTTGTACAGAAGGGAGGTATTTACATTCTGGGAAAGCATCTCTAAGAGCCTTTGGTTTACCATATGTTATATGCAGACACCGAGTCACAATGAAGTCATTGTTCTCAAGCATATTACTGCTAAGGAAAGAATGTTGACTTTGATATAGCAAAATATAACAAGAGTAACAAAAATAATAATTACTGACATTTGTAGAATTTTATATATGCATATATTTATATAGTATATATGCTAGATTATATATTATGTTTTTATATAATATTTATATATTGTAGATATGTATCTACAAATACTGTATATAGATGAGATGCAACATTTTTTTTTAATTGGGACATAGTTGTTTGTATATGTCTGTTGGGTACAGCATTACAGCATTGAATTTCAATACTAGTATGCAATATGTAAAGTTCAAATCACATAATTAATATTAATTATTATAATTAATATATTAATATATTCATCAGTATAGAAAGTAATTGATTTTCATGGATATTTACCAATTCCTCCCTTTACCCCTCCCTCTCACTCTTTCCCACTCCTGGCAACCTCAGTTCTGTTCTTTTCTTTTAAAAACCAATGTATTATTGTGATTGTTGTATCATTTTTAATTTTTCTATTCATATGTTTACTTATTTATTATTTTTATTATTAGCTCCCATGTGTAAGTGAGGACATGCTGTATTTCTCTTTCTGTGTCTGGTTTATTTCACTTAGCATAAGTTTCTCTAATTTCATCCATGTTATTGTGGATGGCAGTATTTCACTCTTTTTATGGCAGTGTAGTATTCCACTGTATAAATATACCACATTTTCCTTATCCAGTTATCTGATGAAGGGCATTTAGGTTGATCCAACTCTTGGCTATTGTAAATAGAATTGCAATAAACATGGGAGTACAGGTATGTCTTCAACATGATGATTTCCATTCCTTAGGGTATATACCCAGCAATCGCACTGGGACTGCTGGGTCATATGGCAGTTCTATCTGTGGTTGTTTGAGGAACATCCATACCATTTTCCATAATAGATGCATCATTTTACAGTCCCACAAACAGTGTAGGAGGGTTGCCCTTTCTCCACATCTTTGTCAGCATTTGTTATTCTCTGTGTTTTTGATAATAGCCAGTCCAACTGGGGTGAGATGATATCTCAAAGTGGTTTTGATTTGCATTTCCCAGATGCTGAGTGATGTTGAGCATATTTTCATGTGTCTGTTGGTCATTCATACATCTTCCTTTGAGAAATGCCTATTCAGCTACTTTGCCATTTTAACAGAAATTATCAACTTTTAATTACTGAGATTATAGTTCAGGGTAGTTAATTAACTTTTACCAGGTCACTCAGCTGGGAAGATAATTAATAATACCATTCATTTCTATTCTTATTTCTGGTACTTTTATGTTTTCCCAATGCATTTGCATTTTGTTTTTATGGCAAACATACAAGGAAAATAATTGAATTTGAAAATATTTGACCTTCCTAAGTGAACAGAAAGAATGAGAGGAAAATCATATTAAATCAACTCTGATATTATGAAAGAATTGATGTACCTCCCAATGTAGCAATACACACCTTTTGCACTATTTAGGTAAATGTCTGAAAAAGCATTGAACAGCCATCTAGAATTATAAGTATGATATCTATCTGTGAATGAAAGAATTGATGTACCTCCCAATGTAGCAATACACACCTTTTGCACTATTTCAGTAAATGTCTGAAAAAGCATTGAACAGCCATCTAGAATTATAAGTATGATATCTATCTGTGAATCAGCACACAAATGAAAAGCTAAAGAAATCTTATTCAACTCTATTTGATGCATTTTTTACTTACCCTACATGAGGTGTCTATGACCCTCTACTCTGTAATTCACATTCGAAACAGCTGCACTTTGCCTTTTTT
>NW_007733216.1:62897-64248 GCF_000696425.1 Galeopterus variegatus
TTTTTTACAAAACAAACTATCAGGCAATGCTGATAACAAAATAAGACATGGTGAATACATCATCTTCCACAAAACAGAGTCAATTACTCCTGGCTTTGTATATGAAAAAATATGAAAATGATAACATCTTTCACCACCTCATTCCAAACCAGCCAAAGAAAAAAAAAATTGCTTGAAAAACCTATTCTGTTTTAAGAAAGAAAGAGTAAAATTTGCAACCAAGATGCTGCTTTAACTATTTATTAAATGCACTTTAACTTGCAAGATCAGACATTAATTTTACAATAAACAGTTAGCCATTTAATTCACTAAAAAGATGGGCAACATTACATCTAACTCTTCTAAAAATGTTCATATGTACTTAAGTTATAGCTAATTTTAATTGAACATATGAATTCTTCCACATTTTTTTATTTATTAAAATGTGATACACACTTTGATGTTTAATCTGTGCAATCTTATGCCTGCAGTACTAGACTAAAGAGATCACAGAATTTGTGGTCGGGATAACTTTAGAAATTGGCTAACACTCATTTTCTTACATTCTCATTCTATTGGAAATCTGTTGAAAAATGTTTACCTAGTTAAGCTTTGTATTTCACCTATGCATTTTATATGTTAATAAATTAATTAATTGATCATTACAAAAATCTATTTGGAGGCCCATTATTCACTATTTAATCTCCAATACCAAGTAAAAATATTGGTGTTTGGGTAGGGGAAATATATGGACAAATAAAAATGATATAATATATGTATTATCAGAAATGTAGAAATCAAGTCAGTTAATGTGAGTGAAGGTTTGTTATAAATCATAAATTAATGTTAATCATGTAAATGGAATATTATTTGTGTATATGAGTGACCAACAGCCAAGAGTAAAAAGGGGGCATACCTAGTGTGTGGAAAAATGGCGGATTTTATTATTTGAATGACATTCTTGTTAAACTGTCAATGGTAGATTGACAAATTATAATTGATTTTCTCATAATAGTATGTGTGCTTTTTAAAAATTTTGATTTCAAAACATTACTAGTAACTATTTTATTGGAGAAAGCTTAATGACACTGAAAGAAGAGATAATTCATGTATCAGGGTCCCATTATGCAGGCACGTGAAACTTCAGGAGTCTTTTGTATAATAGAATTTCTACTATAATTCTTACTAATTTTGAAATTATCTGAGTTTTTGTATGTACATCTCTCTTTTGTTTGGCTGGAAAATGCTTTAGCCCTTAATTAAAATTCTATTTTTGAGGCTAGAATATTCTTTTGGATCTGAATTAACCAGCTAGAGTACCAATAGATGTTTCTTCTATTTAAGATAATTAAAGGAAAGTGATATTTTCCTT
>NW_007733216.1:65233-68748 GCF_000696425.1 Galeopterus variegatus
AAATTTGCTTTTGCATATACTCAAATGGGGATCTGGTCTGGTATTATTCAAAAAAACAAATATTAAGTGAATTAAAAATATAGAGCAAAAAGAAAAAGGAAAAGAAAAAATATAGAGCTAAGAAAGGTACATTACTATCTTTACATAGGCCTCACAATTAAGTTGAACAGGGCATTCTATATTTAGAAACTTATGACAACTTATTATTTTTAGATACTATTAGTTATAAAATAAAAACAGAAGAAACTCAGCAAATGCCATGACACTTGTAGAAACTTCATTTGCTGGAAAAGGAAACGATGTGTAATTCCAATATTTTTGACAGAGTGTTTTGTGTATACAAATTTTAAAATCAAGAGAAATCTATAATCTTTCATGAATATCACATATCAAGGGATTGGAAGCAATACATTAAAAATTATCCCAGACATGGGTCACAACCTTTTGTGTTGTCAAAAAAAAAAAAAAAGAGCTGGAGATGATGCCTATCTTCTCTCATTTTAGTATGTGAAAACTTCATCATGGTATAAGTTGTCTGTATGTGGGAACATAGAATCATGTCATTCTTAGCAGTGTAGGATTGTTGTCAACAATGAGGTAAGAAAGGAGAGATACATAAATAACAAATATAGGATTTATTATAGAGCTACTAGTAGTTTGCTTATTGTTTTTAATTGAAAAGGCTAAAAAATATCTATTTTTCTCAAGAAGAGCCTTATTTTATCTTTTCATGTTTGAATTTTGCCCTGATAAATTTTGTCCAGTAAATACCTTATTTTCATTTTTGTCTCTAAGATAAATGTGCTCAGAAAATCTACAGGCATGTCACTAAACTTGACCTTCCATGCAATATCTATCCTAAATGCACCCTTGAATATACAACATAGCAGAACAAAAAGACACAAGTAAAGATATTGAATACATTTACCCAACAATGCACACACACACACACACACACAAAAAAAAATACAAGATTGCTTTATGAACAAAGAGATAGCTAAATTTAACTAATTGATGTTCTTTTCATTCGCCCATTGTATAGCTGAATTTGCACCAAGAATCAGATTGTCAAATTGGGCTCATCTACACTAAACTTGACTAAATAATATCAAGAATCCAGGCAATCAAAAGACTCAAATAAAGTAGAAAGAGGTAAAGGGAAATTCCCTAAATTCTTATGTAGAATAGCTATCATCTCTCTGGAAAAGTCAAGGGACCACTCACTTAGGGGGAGAATTACAATTCTGAAATTGCTATTTTATACCATCAGGGACTCGTACAGCCTATATTCATAACAAGGTGATAAATTCTAGGGAACCAGGACTTACAGGTACTCGATTAAATTTACTACAGGGAATCCTTTGCTAGGGATCCATCCTCTTAAAATCAGTGATGAGATCTCTTTCTCCTACGAAATAGCAGTTGGGTATTTATCCAGGTGACCATCACCCCACACCTAAAGGGAGTAAGTCAATCCTAAATTAATCACTTTAACTCCTTTCTCCCTGTAGTCTTCCAGCCATCCAACAATAAATCCATTTACCAACTAACACAGTGTTCAATAGAGTCATTAACAGGTTTGGGGCATATTCTGTACTATGAAGGTGCTTACAATCACATATATAAAATTTTTATCTGGTATTTGTTTATTTCCTGATATCAAAAAGCAACGTAAGGGTGTTTGTATCAACCCATTTCTGTTACTTATAGCACAATACCTGGAACTGGGTAATTCATAAGAAAATGAAATTTATTGCTTAGTTTCAGAGGCTAAGAAGTCCAAAGTCCAGAGAACACATCTGGTGAAGGCTTTCTTGGGTGGTGACTTAAGTGACAACAGTGTATCACACTGCAAAAACAGCACAGTAGAAAATGAGAGAGTAACCTTTTCATTCACTCTCCTTTTAAAACCCTGCAAATCATGCCTATGGCCACCATTTTTAATCCAGTCACTGTGGCATGGTCCTATACACTCTAATCACCTCTTCAAAGCCTCAATTACCATAATAGGATTTCCAACCCTCAGTCACAGTGGGGATTAAATTTTGGGGGACATTCAAGGCAAGTCTTCTACTCACAATTGGATCTCTACTATCTAGCAAATGTGAGTCAGTCAACATGCATCTGCTCGAGGAATAATTGAAAGCTTATTTAAAAGCATAAGGATCCTAATTATGACCATATAGATGGTTAAGAAGATAAATTATATAGAACAGGTGAATAATATTATCAGAAATCTAGGGTAAGTATCAGCAATAGAGTACATTTAGTAGCTATGAGTAATTTGGGGTCCAAACAAAATCAAATTCAAAAATAATGTATGATAGCCCTCCCTCGTTATAAAAAGAAGTTTTATAAGTTAGGTCATCAAAGACAAATGTAACCTAAAACTCCATGTGCAAAAATTTTCTATATAACTTGTGTTTTCCACATATAATTTATATTTTGAAATTTGCCAAATAATCTATTTTCTGTGTAATGTATTGTTGTCTATGACTCATGCTTATTATACATTTTATAGAACAGGGCCATGAAATTCATGACATCTCAGCAATATTTTGTAAATAATTTAGAGTTGGAGCCAAGACTCAATCACAGTTCATGAAATTCCCATGCTCTTCCTACTGTACCACAGTGACACCTATTATAAATGTGGTCATCATATACTGTCTAAAATATTTATGTTTTCTTATGTTGTACATGTTATATACTGACTAAAATATTTATGTTTTCTTATGTTGTACATGTCTACTGTCACTATTGATAATTCATTACATAAATGGTGTGAGCAAGAGTAAATATTATACAAATTTTAAAACTATAATGCATTACTAATTTATGCTGGTTATCATTTTGTTTTTAAAAAATGAGGATTTGCTTTAGAATTGTCTAGATCTTTTGAAAGGATCATACCCTACAATCCTAAAGTACTCAAAAGAAGTAACACAGACAATCACCTTTCATTGTGACTAGGATTCCATCTTCAAAATAAAGAACTCTGTGATTGAGGAAATATTTTCATGATAAGAGTCCATTAACTCAGTGGCAAAGTAAAACACTACAATAAAGTATTTAAATGATATGTATTTAACAGGTATATGAAAAAAATGCTTAACATCACTAATTATCAGGGAAACACACCTTAAAACCACAATGAGATGTCACCTCACACCTGTTAGAATGGCTATTACCAAGATGACAAAAGATAAGTGTTCGTGAGGATACAGAAAAAAGGAAAGCCTTGCTCACTGTTTGTGGGAATGTAAATTAGTACAGCCACTGTGGAACAGAATAAAACTTCCTCGAAAAATTAAAAGCAGAACTACCATATGGTCAAGCTATACCACTTCTTGGGATAAATATATACCCACATCTGGGTATATATTTTTAAAATAATAATAAATTTGTATTTTGAGGAGACATCTGCACTCCTGTTTATTTTTATTTATTTATTTTTATTTATTTATTTATTTTGTCTTTTGTCTTTTTTCCGTGTCCGGCAACGGATCACAACC
>NW_007733216.1:69075-71198 GCF_000696425.1 Galeopterus variegatus
GGAAAGGTTCACATTATCTTTTAATTCTATTGTTCCACAAACTTTTCAGAGTATCCCCCCCACACACACACACACTGGAATACTATTCAGCCTAAAAAGGGAAGAAATCCCATCATTTGCAACAACATGGGTGAGCCTAATGAGCCTGGCTGAAATAAGCCAGGCAAAGAATGACAAATACTGCATGATCTTGCTTACATGTGTTTAAAAGTTGAACTTATAGAAGCAGATAGTAGAATGATGTTTACAATGGGCTGAGGGGATAGAAGGTGGAAAAATGTTGGCCAAAGGGTACAAAGTTTCAGTTAGACAAGAGAAATAAGTTCTAGACATCCATTGTACTTCCTGGTGATGATAATTAATAATAATGTATCATATACTTGAAATTGCTAGGAGAGTAGATCTTAAATATTCTCACCATAAAAAATTAATAAGTATGTGATGTGATAAACATGTTAACTATTTTGATTTAATCATTTCACAGTGTTTACATATATCAAAACATCATGCTATACACCGTAAATATATGCAATTTTTATTTGTCAACTATACCTTAATAAAGCTTGGTAAATAAATAAATGGTAAACATTAAAATTATGTATTTGAAAGATAAAATGTGTATGCATTACTAAATTCATCTTATTCTACCACAAAGAGATGGCATTTAATGAAAGAAACACAGAGTTTAAAGGAACTTGTCATTTGGAAGCATTTACTTTTTCTAAACATATATTATGAGCTTCAGATAGAGAAACAGAAATAGAAGTGTCAATCAGAAAGTTCTATCAGAAGCTAGAGAAAAGATTCTGAAGCAGTCATCAAGCAGAACTATTTTTCTGAGCAACATGTGCCAAGCACTGTGTTTGATTATGGGTATTATAATAAACAATGCACAGTGTCTGGCCAAAGAGTTATCTAGTGTGCAAAAAAATACTTGGGGACTGGAACATTGTTTACATGTGTAAGGTATCTTAAATCATTTCTTAAGCAATGCAAATATAGGTAAATGCATATTATATATATGCATATGCACACACATGCATACATATCTACACACATAAACACATGCAATATCAATATTTTTAGATTTTCACTTTCATCCAGTTACAACATCACCATTTCTAGAAAGGCAGATATTTTCTGAGATATATTTACAGTAATCTCTGAACAATTTAAGAAATTGTGTAGTTCAAACTTTAACTTATTCAGTGCATTCACTGGAGTTTCTTTGCTCACATTCTCAACTGAATTAATTCCTCCCTCTTGAATTTCCATAACATTTAAGATATACTTTTAAGATATAAAATATATATTTTTCATAGCTTCATAATAGTTAATAGCATCTCCTTTTAATAACTAATTAAAAAGAGTGACAGTTATGGAAAGTATATAACTAAAACAGTCAACAAGTTCTTACCATAATTGATTGCCTTTACTAATCTGCTCTGGTTAGGTGTCTTCTTTTATCTTTCATATACAAAAATTTATTTTTACCAGTTTCCTAGAGTTAAAGTGAATTCATAAAAAATGACTTACAATAACTCAACTTACAGAAGATTGACACAAAAATTAGATCATCCAATTAATTGATTTATAACATAAAAATAAATATCACAATCTGGAATAGAATATATTCAGAGTAAGTCATATCTATTGTCATCAGGTGAGCATAAAATAAGTCATGAGAGTGAGTCTCTGCTTCCAGGTTTTAATAGCGTGTGATAAAAGGTACACATAGACTGATATGCTGGCTGCAAATCATTGGTTTCACCTCTCAGATTTTTCAAGCTAAACACTTTTTTCTTTAAATATTGTTAAGATTTTTAGGTGTGTTTCATAATCTTCTGTCTGCCTTCCTCTATCTGATTTGAATGTGTTGATTTATTCTTTAATGTTTAGAATTTTGCACACCACCTTGGTATCTTGTATATAGTAGAATCCAAACATCTTAAGTCTTCATTTTCTGAATTTTGGTCCAATGCATATATCTTTGTAACCCAAATACCTATAACAACATGAAACATTCCCGTCATTCCATAAAGTACTTTCATGTAACTTTCCAATCAATCATTTCATCACTAGTGACATTATATTTTTTTCTTCACCGTAGCTTAATTTTCCCT
>NW_007733216.1:72668-78743 GCF_000696425.1 Galeopterus variegatus
CCACAAATCATGAACAAGATTTGTTAATGTCATTCTTTTTAATTTAGACATTATGGTGGATGTTTATTGGCTTCTCATTGTGGTTTTAATTTACATTTCCTTAATGATTAGTGATATTCAGCACATTTTTGTGAGATTATTGAACATTAATATATCTTGTTTTTTAAGAGTTTTTTTGATGTTTCATTTTATTGTGTTGTTTATTTTATTTATTGTCAAGCTGTAAGAGGCCTTTATATGTCATGGGCATTGTACTTTTGTCTGATGTATAGTTTTGAAAATAATTTTTTTCAATGTATTCAGCACATTTATTTTCTTAACAGTGTTTTTGGTTTTTAATGAACAGAAGCTTAATTTCTGGTTAAGTCTAATTTATCATGTTTTTTTTTTCTTTTATTGTTACTGCTGTCTGTGAACTATGAAATATTTATCTACCTCCAAGTTGTGCACAGATTATCTTATGTATTATCCTAAAAGCTTTATGGTTTCAATGTCTGGAACATACATAATTTTTATTCTGTTAGTTGTCACACTAATGAGCAATTTTCTTTTTGGACTTTATTTTTTAGAGCAGTTTTAGGTTCACAGCAAAATCAAGCAGAAGATACAAAGAGTTCCCATATACCCTTTGTCCCACACATGCATAGCCCCCCCATGTCAACATCCCCCATTAGAGTGGTACATTTGTAACAACTGATGAACCTACATTGCCACATAATTATCATTAAAGTCCATAGTTTGTATTAGGGTTAACTCTTGATGAACATTCTGTGGGTCCAAATAAGTTTATAATGATATGTATCCACCATTACAATATCATGCAAAGTGGTTCCACTGGCCTAAAAATCCTCTATCCTCTGCCAATTCATCCCTCCTAGCCCCCTAAGTCCTGGCAGCCACTGATCATTTTCCTGTCTCCATCACTTTGTCGTTTCCAGAGTGTAATATCATTGGAATCATACAGAGTGTAGCCTTTTCAGATAGGCTTTTATCACTTGGCAATATGCATTTAAAGTTTTATCCATGTCTTGTTATGGATTTATAGCTTATTTCTTTTTAACAATGAATAATATTCCATTTTCTGCATTACTACAGTTTATCTACTCACACACTGAAGGATGTCTTGGTTACCTTTCAAGTTTTGACAATTATATATAAAGATGCCATAAATATCCATGTGCAAGCTTTTGTGTAGACATAAGTTTTCAAATTCTTTGGGTAAATACCAAAGAGCATGATTGCTGGGTCATATAGTAAGAGGATGTTTAATTTTATGAGGAACTTCCAGACTGTCTTCCATAGTGACTGTGCCGTTTTGAATTTCCACCTGCAATGAATGAGAGTCCTACTTGCATCATATCCTCATCAGCATTAGGTGTTGTCAGTGTTCTGGATTTTTGCAATTCTAATAGATACAAATAACAAAAATCAGAAATTCATTTTTGTTTTAACAGTGGGTTTTGCCATTTCTTGTGTATCTGTGATAGTGATTATCATTTTCAGATTCTAGATGCAGGACTCCTTGAGAATTTCTTGCAGGGCTGGTCCTTTGGTGGTGAACTCCCACAATTTTTCTTTGTCTGAGAAATATGATATTTCTCCTTCATTTCTGAGGGATAACCTTGCTGGGTATAGAAATCTTGTCTGTCATTTTTTTTTTTATTTAGTATTTTGAATATATTATCCCATTTTCTTTTGGCCAGTAAGGTTGCAGTTTAGAAGTCTGCTGTTAGTCTGATGGGGGCTCCCTTATAGGTAACTTGACACTTTTCTCTTGCTACATTTAGAATTCTCTCATTGTCTTTGAGCTTTGACAGTTTGACTACAATGTGTCTTGGAGAGGATCTTTTTGGATTGAATCTGTTTGGGGATCTTTGGGCTTCCTGGATCTGAAGGTCTGTGTCTCTCCCTATATCTGGGATATTTTATGTTATTATTTCCTTGAATAGGTTTTCAATGCTTTTCCTTTCTCCTCCTCTTCTGGAAAGCCAATGATTCAGATGCTTGTGTGTTTGAGGTTGTCTGCTAGCTCTCTCTGATTTTCTCCATTATTTTTCAGATGAGCACTGTCCCATGCACCACAGCCAAAAACCCAGATCTAAACCCCAGAATGTCCTGCCCACCAACTGAGCAGGAGCTGAGGTTAGTGTCATTCTGTATGCTGCTGTGAGCCTAGAGTCAAGACCCAGAAAGGCCTGCCCGTGGCCTAAGCAGGAGCCGAGTTCGTCTACCATAGCCATCACCACACCTGCTGCCACTGCATGGATGGTTCACCACCACAGTAGCAGCAGGGCCACCCAATGGGCAGCCCACCACACACTCAAGAGCACTGACAAAATAAGAGTCACCAACAGAGCCTACAAATAAAGGAGGAAGTCTTCTCATAGCTGTCTGCAGAACAGAATAAACAAGTGCTCTACCAGATGACCAAAATAAGCAAAAAGAAAAAAAAAATAAAACTACAAATAAATGAGAAGATATGACACTACTGAAGGAACACAGTAATTCTCAAGTATCAGACCACATAGAGCAGGAAACCCTAGAAGTGTCTGAAAAGGAATTCCAAGCAATGATCTTAAGAAAACTCAAAGAGATAAGAGAAGATTCAATTAGAGAACACAATAAAACAAGAAAAAATATCCAGGATATGACAGAGGAAATTTACAAGCAGATTAATACCTTAAAAGAATGTAGCAGAAGTACTAGAACTGAAGGATTGACTTAATGAAATAAAAAACACGACAGAGAGCTTTGGCAACAGGCTAGAGAATGCAGAAGAAAGAATTTTAGATCTCAATCTCAGTGATGGTCTTTTTGAAATAACCCAGGCAGGCAAAAAAGAAAAAAAAAAGAAAAGGAAAAAATATTTAATTGTTGTTTTAATATGATTTTCCCTAATGACATATGATGTGGAGTATCTTTCTATATGCTTATTTGCTATGTGCATATCGTCTTTGGTGAGATGTCTTTGAGGACTTTGGCCCATTTTTTATCAGGTTTTTTGTTTGTTATTATTGTCTTTTAAGTGCTCTCTTTGTATTTCGAACAACATTTCTTTATCAGAAGTATCTCTTGCAAGTATTTTCTTTCAGTCCCTGCCTTGTCTTTTCATTCTCTTGACAGTGTCTTTTGCAGAATTTTTTACATTTAATGAATTACAGCTATCTAGCAATTTTTAATTTTATGCTTGGCATTACATGGGAACTTCAAGTTTCATCTTCTACCAGAGAGGCTTCCCCCTTTTCTCTGTCAGAATATAAAATGAGGTTTCTATCATCTCAATCCATTCAGGTATTGAGCTGAGTGGTGGCTTAATTGCAGTTTGACTTCACCTCTGATTCATTTCTGCTCCTTGATCCTGTTCATTCTGTATTTGTGACTGAGAGCCTGGCAGGTCCCTAACTCTTCAGCTCTGAAATACTGTTTGTCAGAGGATTGGAGCTAAGCTCTTTATCTTCTTGATCCATGCAATGGTAAATTGTGGTTAATATACTGAGGCCCACCATTTTCTGTTTGTAGCAGGCTCTCTCTAGCAGTATCTCAAGGGACAGAAAATTTTAATCTACTATGTAGCTTTTGTTCTCACTTTTGCCCCCCACATACACTGTACCAGAATTATTATGGATAAACATGATATTACGACTGGGGCTCTTCTGGTTTTCAGTCAGTCATGCTGCAGTCACAGATTACAGATCTGCTAATTCTCTGCTGGTTTTTATTTTGTACAATATAGTCTCACTTGTTATGACCAGCACAGTTCTTTGCTCACTACCAAATTTGGAGAAAAGATGGCTGGCTATTTTCAAAACTTTCCTCACTAGAAGGGCTTTTATTTCACTGGAATTTTGGTAACTCTAGTCTTAGTTGCTTCTGAAGCTCTGCAATGCTTTTAAAATATAACAGCTGAAAGTTTCCCATGTTTTCTATGTGTAGGAATATTCAGCTGCCATAACCTATTTGAGTTTAAACAGATGTAAAAATGAATGGCATACCTCAAAGTTTATTTTCCTATTATTTTTGCTGGTATAGTTGATAATTTGTTTATTGAATGGCTAACATTTTATATTAAAATTTTATAGGCCCTGTTATCTTCCAAAAGAGATATACTTTTGCTTCTGATAAATAGAACAAGGGTAAATTTGTCCTAATTCAGTGTGAATTTGAACTGATTTTAACCTGAATTTTATCTTTTAGATAGAATAGCAGATCTATTCCCAGTTTACACTTACTCCAAGGAAATATCTCTTTAGTGGTGTCTAATGAGTGCTTGGCTATTTCCCAGGGCCTCTTCTCTTTACCTACTTCTGGACTGCAATTTTTATGTTATTTCTGAAAGCTCTTATTAGCCTAATGGTCTTTACTCACCATTTACTGCTGAGTTGCTCAATTTGTCAGCTGCTTCTAACAAATTGGCAAGTGCCCCAAAAGGGAAAATAATGGATGTTTGACTTACTTCTCCAAGCTTTCCTTTCTCTGAGACCATTGTCCCTAAAATCCCAGTTGCTTTAATAACTCTTGGACACTTTCCCTAATTGTTTTAAATTTTACATTTTGTTATTCTTACATGTTGTCTACTCTGTCATAGCCAACACTGGAAGAATATCCCATTATGTTTTGCAACTTAAGTACTCTTTCCATGTCAATACCTGCACCCTAAACTGAGTGTGTTAAGATAGTTAGTAAATTTAACCAGGCCTTTCATATATGGATCATAACCTTTTTCAAATTTTCATATGCTTTTATCATATTGGAAAAGTTAAATGAACATATAGATGATCATACTAGTTACTAAACTTCATACTTTCTTTATATTTAATTGCTCTTCATGTTCTTTATAAATCCACATCCATGATCATGTCAAAAATCTTATCACATGGAATTTTCATACTTCTAAAATCTTAAAATCCAATAACCAATGTTCTGCCTTAAATCCCCAGCTTTGTTTCACTTCCATAATCTTGCCATATCTGCTTGTAAATTTCAAAGAGATTCTTGAATCTTCAATTTCCTATAAGCATCCAGGCTTTTTCCAAATTTAGCTTCTACACTGATGAAATTATACAACATGGTTATTAATTTTGAGAAAACTGTTTCCATAATAATTCTGAATGTCCTAACATGGATAAATCTCATAAAATTCTCTCTCTAGTCAAGGATGTAGATCATTTTATGAGAAAAAAATCTCACCATCATGCTGTCATTTGCCATTTTTAGCATTTTCTATCATGAAAAAGTTTGTGTTTACATTTTAAACAAGGCTACCTGGATGTTACATGTCAGTTAAAAAACTAGGGATCTAATAATTGTGTGGATCCAGTGAGTTGGGGGGGCAAAGAAGTGGTTGAGACTAGTATTGGAATATAAAATATAGATAAAATCAAGAACCACAAAAAAAAAAAAAAACAAGCAGGCAACACTGAGAAACAATTTGGCAGGTTTTAGAAAATAAAATATAGACTGCATATGGGGAATAATCAATAAGGTTGAAATGAAAGTATAAAGAGGAAGTTGTAGATACTCTGAAATTTTAGAATATGATCTTGTAATCTTAAAAGAAAGACAAAGTGTTGAATCCTTGGAACGACCAAATCTTAAAAGAAAGACAAAGTGTGGAATCCTTGGAACGACCACATAGCACTTATGGCATATTAAGATTACTATCTTCATAACAGTATCTTTAAAAGACCATAATATTATTGAGAGAACAAATCCTGTCTTCTTTATTTTTCTGTTTCTGAATCCAGCAAAATGCCTCAATCCTGTTCAGCAATTAACACATATTTATTGCATTAACCTGAATAAGAATTAAACTATATTTAACTTCCTTTTTAAGCTGAGGTTCACAAAGGTTATTTTTTGTTATTTTTATTGTACCATCACAAATACCCAGGATCAGGAAATATGTAAACTGAGAAGAACAATTGAGTAAAATGCAATAGCCTTTCATTGCATTAACTAAATCTGTGAATTTTTCCACATTGAAAAAGTAGGCACATATTTCTCTTTGCTGAGAAAAAAAAAAATTGATGCTCGTAGGCAGAAATATGTCTATCTACCCCCTCCACTAAAGAAATA
>NW_007733216.1:79474-80177 GCF_000696425.1 Galeopterus variegatus
AATTAACACATATTTATTGCATTAACCTGAATAAGAATTAAACTATATTTAACTTCCTTTTTAAGCTGAGGTTCACAAAGGTTATTTTTTGTTATTTTTATTGTACCATCACAAATACCCAGGATCAGGAAATATGTAAACTGAGAAGAACAATTGAGTAAAATGCAATAGCCTTTCATTGCATTAACTAAATCTGTGAATTTTTCCACATTGAAAAAGTAGGCACATATTTCTCTTTGCTGAGAAAAAAAAAAATTGATGCTCGTAGGCAGAAATATGTCTATCTACCCCCTCCACTAAAGAAATATTAGATATTTAGTAAGCAGGTATGAAGAGTAATGTAACACGTGTTGGCCAGTCAGGCTTGTTTTGGGGCTGTAGAATATATGGTGTAAATAAGAACAGAAAGTTGTTGAGTTGTCTTTATTCTAAAGAAAAACAACTTATTATTTTGATGTATACAGAAAGCTTCTTGGAAATAGAAATTTTTAAATCTGGGTTAAGATTGTTTTTTACACAACTTATTACCTCTCTGATCAGGAAATCTTAAACTCATAGTATCTCAATTTTCTCTATCTGTAAAATGATATCAACATTTATGATAAATTAGGTAATAATATTATATGTCTAGTGTAATGTTTGGCACATGCTACATATATAAGAAAAGATTAGGAAGTAAAGAGATGACCCAAAAAGTAGTAAA
>NW_007733216.1:81854-83935 GCF_000696425.1 Galeopterus variegatus
GCAGCAGATGGTTTACTGAGAAAACCGCAGGGCGGGTTGTTCCGGTAAATGGAAAATCCCCCTGTTATCTATGGCAAGTTGCAAAGTTACCTACACCCATAGTGCACAGGAGAAGGAGGGACAGAATATAACAGCAAACAAGGCTCTGAGGACTCGAGGCAATAGCCAGGCTCTATGACTCCGGACAGGCAGGCTCTTAGGCAATAGCTCTATGGCTCTATGGCTCCATACACTTAGATTTCCATTTATTTCTGCAGTTTAAATTTTAATGATTGATTATTTCATAATGTATATTACACTGAGATTTAGAAATGCTAGAAAAAAATACTCCCTTATATAAAAAATTGAGCGCTTTCTTTTCTATGAGTATCGTCAAAAGTCAGCTCAGGTTGAGATATGGGGTTTGGATCCTTTCCTCAAAATTAATAATTCACTTAAGTCTTCAGAGGATAACAGTTCTGCAGGCACAATATTTAAAACATATCACTTTTTAAAATTAAACTTTATATTTCATGGCTGAGAATATAGAATAAAGTTAAATGGTGAAGAAGACACTTAATAAAAGAAAATACTGCTTATGTTATACAAGAAGAGTTTCTACCTCATCGTTTTATCAAAATAGAGAAAATTTGAAACATAAAAAGTTTACAAATGTTTATCTAGTTCAGTTTCTCTGTTGCTAATAGAGGCCTCCAGGAACACATGGGTAGGTAGCTTTTGCAATGTTTGCTGATGTTTAATTTGAAGGTTCAAATGCCTAATTTGAATGTACAAAGTTGCTAAAACAGAAGGTACATCTCAAAGGGCTAGCTTGAGGGTGCCTGAGAAACGATAACAGAAGGAGCTCAATTTCACATTTGGATTTTGTATCTTGGTATAAGGATACTTTTTCTTCTTCTGGCCTTTTACAGTCTTGTGTTTTTAATATTCAGTATTACTGGGTTTTTTTAAGTGGCAGACTGGGGCAAATAATGAAGCAAGCCTTCTGTTCTCTAATAACAAAAACCTAGTCCTTCCAAGAGATCAAAGTTTCCAGAGTAACTCAGAAGACTGACCAAAAGCCAGGCAGCTCTATGGCCTTGGGCAAATGATCTTGCCTCATGTCTCTTCCTCATGGTTAACAGTATATTTACAGTGTGTATGCTGCTTCTTAAACGGGTTACCATTGTTTATTCTTACAATTCATTAATGTGACATGATTGAATAGGGCAATTTTATTCTGAAACTGCTTGACCATCAATCAGAAGGAAGCATGCAGTATAGAAATTCAGGTTTAACTTGATTTCAATGCATAAANAAAAAAAAAAAAAATTAATCTGACTGAACTCTTACTAGGCTTTTATGATAGAAACTTCTGGAAACGGAGTAAATCTTGATGTTAGCTGAAAATTGGAGCAGCTTTGCTCATCACTAAGATGAATCTCACTGGACTCTGACTGATCAAACCAGAAGTGATTCCTTGGAGTCTGATAGTAACATTGTTCTTTGTCTCACTTAACATAAGGAAAAGTTTATCAGGTCTGACTACTTCAGTGTGTATAGTGAACTTACCCTGTCCTTACTACAGAACTATCCCCTATAAAGTGGTTCCATTCTTTTGGTTCAAGACTTCAAGAAATACTAAGGTCTTTTCTTTCTACGATTCTCAGCTTGCTAGCCTTGATTAACTCTCTCTTTCTCTTTCTTCTCTCTCTCTCTCTCTCTCTCTCTGTGTGTATCTCTCTTTCTCTCTCTCTTTCTCTTTTTCTTTATCTCTCATTTTTCTGGCTTCAGATATAATTCCTCTTTGCCCTCCATGCCTTTGCACAATTTCTATCATTAGCCGAGGACTTGCAAGGCCTATGCTAGGAAAAGAAATAGCTTACAAGCAATTTCTGCTTTTGACTTCTAATAAAATTGATCCTAAGCAAAAGGGTACAGAAGAACGTAGAAGAGGCACAAAAGAACCTAGAAAAATTTTGGATGGTGCATTTGACTGTGTAAGGCATATATGTCAATGGATGGGCATACAGATATTAAAACAACATTAATATGTAATTAAATCATCTAATCAAGTCTTACCTTTTAATTCAATACCTACT
>NW_007733216.1:84831-90945 GCF_000696425.1 Galeopterus variegatus
ACAACATTAATATGTAATTAAATCATCTAATCAAGTCTTACCTTTTAATTCAATACCTACTATTATTTAGGATCTGAGCTATGAGAGAGGGAGATATTAAACAAATAATTCTAATGGAGTGTTATGGGAGTTATGGAAAGGGAAGTGCAGACGGTCCCCACCTTCTAATGCTGTGACACAAGTTTTTGATTCCACAATGTTGTGAAAGCAATACACATTCAGCAAAAATCCTACTTCAGATACCCATAAACCATTCTGTAATTCACTTTCAGTACAGCACTCAATAAATTACATGAGATATTCAACACTCAGTATAAAATAGACTCTGTGTTAGATTATTTTGCCCAACCGTAAGCTAGCATAACTTTTCTGTGCACATTTAAGGTAGGCTAGGCTAAGCTATAATGTTTGATAGGTTAGATGTATTAAACAGGTTTTCAACTTAAAATATTTTCAACTTGACAATGGTTTTATCAGGAGTAACCCCATTGTAAACCAAGGAGCATCTGTAGGTTAAGATGAGAGAACACTTCATAAATCTATTTTCCATAGTAAATAATGTTTATATGATATAACATAGGCATAGAATTAACTAAGCAAAAAATGGAAAAGCACTACAAAGTTCAAGGAGTGGCTCAATGCAAGTTAAATTCCTTAGCTCAGTAGTTCTCAAACCTTTTTGGTTTTAGGACGCCTTTACTCTCATACAAATGATTGAGAATCACAATGGTGTCCTCAACCTTGTTCCTGTGGGTTATATCTGTTGAGATTTACATACTAAACATTAGAATTAAAAATATATAAATATTTTTAATTTGTTTAAAAATAATAATAATAACTTCATTACAAATTAACATAAAGTATTTTTATTGAAAAATAACTATGCTTTACAAAAAAGTGATGGGTGGCATTGTAGTACATGTTGTCAATCTCTTCAATGTCTGGCTTCAAAAAGACAGCAAGATTCTTATATCTCCTTCTGTATTCTGTCTTTTGCAATATCTGCTTGTGAAAGAATGAGAGCAAAAAAGGCAAATGGAATCTTGATATTTCTGTGGAAAATGTTTTGACCTCAGAGACCCTCAGAAAACAGTTCAGGGAAGTTCAAGGACCCCATAGGAAAACAACAAATAAACAAACCAGAAAGTGGTAGTAAATATAATAAGGTGGTTAGTTTTGCACTGGTTGCTCTAAAGGTGGCAAGAAATTAATCTCATACAACTCCCCTTTATTCATCATGGAAAGGAGCAGCCTTCCAAAGAAACATATTCTTCCTCTCAAAATTTCACACTTCCCCCCACATGGCTTTTACTCTTAAGTCTTCCCTCTTGAAATAAATCCATGTCTATTATAAGTAAAAGGACTCAAATGCTTCCATAATTTATATGGCATTATATCATTGACACTATTCATTTCTTTGAGCTTGGCTGAATTTCCAATCTTGACATCAAGTCATCAGAGAGCATTTAACATCAGTATTGGTATGTAAACTGTGACAGAAAAATTTAAGGATATTTTAGTAAGAACACTTAAAGAAAAGTGTGAGGATTTAATGGGAAGACTAAATGGCATCTACTGAGATTTGAATAGGTGGTTTACTAAAGATAATTATTTAAAGTGAAATTGCAAAAGATGTTATAGTACTTATATTTAACAGTATGGAATGAATAGAAAAGATGTCAGACTGGTATATCCAGTTCAGAATTAAAAGCAGAAGCTACAAAAATTCTGGGAAAACTGCAAACCTTTTAAAAAATAACTACTGGCCACTAAGACCAGTCTAGTTCCTGCAGTTAAAAAAAGACATTGTTTTATGTAAATGTATTTATTCCAATAATTTTGATGATATTAGGGAAATGAACCCTAAAGTGGATAAAGTGTTTCAATCTATACCGTCTCAACTCTGAAATAGAATTCAGAATTGGTAAATAATCAGAAGCAACTGATAAATAATTCCTCGTTCCCCATCATTTCTATAAATAATAGTCCCAAAGCAACTTCCTTGAGTTATTGTAATTCATGCTTTCATTTATCATACTCTGATTCTCGATTTTTAAGTCTCGATTATTGTTTAAAGTGAGATATATGAAGATCTATACTACATCCCCAGTACCAAGTAAAGACATGTAACAAGTAATTAATAAATGTTTTTTAGTGACTAGGGAATAAATAAAATACAACACAGCTCATCTGCTCAAATAGTTTATAGTCTAGAAGAAATTAAGATATGAGAGTACTTCAAAAAGTTCACGGGAATATTCATATTATCTTTCTATTCTATTTTTCCACAAACTTCTTGAAGTATCCTTGTATGCTTACAATTGTATAAATGATATACATAGAGTGTTTAGAAGCAAAGAGAATAGAGTAGGTAATTCTGTGCTGGAGAAAAGTAGTACAGAAATGTTTCAAAGAGTAGGCAGTATATATACCAGAATGAGATATGATGGAAATGATTTTTCCAGTTGAACAAGGGGATTGAAATCAAAATTAATAGAACAAAAGTTATAAAAAAATATATGGCATATATAGAGAATGGTGATTTGCAGTTTGACATGTTTGCAGATTGAAGCTGGAAATGCTGAAAAAAGTCAGTTGCGATCAGCATAAGTTCCACCTTAAAGATTGAACATTATTTGTTAGGTAGTGGGAATCCACTGAAAGCTTTTAAGCAAGGAAGTGACCAGAGTGAAAGTATGTGCTACAAAGAGGACTCAGATAACTGTGAAGGATGAGTGGGAGTTAACATAACAGGTGGTTGTAGTGGGCATTCATTAGTTTAGTACCCAAAATACTTTTGGCTGTGATTTTAAGGAAAGCCAGAGAGGTATTCCCTTTCCCCACATTCTGACATCACGGTGAGAGTATAGTCCTGGCTGTGAATAATCAGATGTTTCTCCTCGAGTAACTATTGTACAGGTAAAACGCAACAGTGTCCAGCAGTGGCAGTGGCCTTTCACAGCAGTGGCTATGGATCTAGCAGTGTCATCTCAAACTGTGTCTGTGGGATGAACTTGCTTTTGATTTCTATGGCTTAGCTTCTGTTGATTCTCAGACATTTGCTGAGACTCTTTCTCTAGTTTTTTCCATTAATTCTGTGAAGTATCCTGTTTTTTCAGTTCATTGTTGGTTTGTTTGTTTGTTTGTTTTAGTTAGCCAGGGTAGTTTTCAACTGCTCGGAACTAAGAACTTTTCCTTAGTATTAACAAGTGGGCGAAGCATTGAAATAATCAAGTTTAATATTTCAGAACATCTTAGCTCACTCATTACTACCACATTCTACTAAATGAGCTCTGTTTCATTAATCTTTTCTAAACGATTCTTTTCACTGTCACCAAGTTTTAAGTCATATTTTACACCTTATCTACTCAAGCTATGATACAAGGACCATCAGCATTGGCCTCCTTTAGAAGCTTGTTAGAAATTCAGGATTTCAGGCAATATATAGCCTCAAAAATGTATTAATATAGGAAGAACAGGACTCCAGGATCCTCACAAAATATTACAAACATGTTAAACCCTATATGGCAACTGTACAATGGAATCTTGTGTATGGGGAGAGGAATGAAATATTTAATAACTTCTAATGATTTGTAGTAATGAACTTGAATGTCTTTTGGACTAAGCATCTATACAGCATAAAAGAGAGATGTCTTAACTGAACAAGTAAAAATCATTAGTTTTATCTGGGATAGTAAAACATTAATAAACATTAACAAGTTTATCCAACTTATCAGTTGCCAAGCATATTTTTGATCAGATGGAATACCAAATTGGAAAGTTTTGATGAGCAAAGTTTGCTTTAAAAAATAAAAATCTCATGACTAATCCTTTTGATAATTTTCAAGGTCATATTTCATACAGTATTATGATTTTTTATTTATGTACCTCTGTGCAGTGTCTGTAGTGGTAGACATTTAGGGTTTGGAAAGTAGACACCTTGCCTTGCTTATTTTTTGATACTTTAGCCCAGAATTTTCAGCAGTCTAGAAAGTGCTCAGTCAGTAATAGTTGAATGAAATCTAATTTTCTTGTTGTTGTTGTTTTTTTGTTCATTTATTTTGTTTTTGCTTTTGTGGTAATCTTTTGGTAACAATGCATAAAAGACCTGACAAGATAATACCCCTGATTCTCAATATTTAAAATTTTCACGATGGCGAGTCAACTATATCAAACAAATGCAATGTATATAAATTGAGATGCTATTTTTATTTCCAAATTTAGTTTTTTAACCTGAGTTGAGAAGTCCCTCAATCAGAGAAAGCCCAGTGTGGTTTACATAGAAATAGTTTTCTAGTTTCCCCTTCAGACAGTTGTGAACTAATGAATAAAGTAAGTGTGATAAACCATTCAGTAATGTCTCTACTTTCAAAGATGAGAAGGCTGTTTTTGTTGTGCTATAATGGTGATAAATCACACTGAATACTTATTTCATAAGTAAAGTGTTATATACATATTAACAGGTTTATTTGTTATGAAGAAAGCATATTATATCTTACTATATACATAAAAACATGATTTGACTAGCACTATAATCAAATGTTCAGTAGCATGGCGGACTAAATGAAGTTTTTACTATATTAAAGTTTTTATTTACATTTATAAGAAACTTCTAACATTTTATAATGTAATTCACCTCATTTCCATTGTTATAAATTTCTTTGCCAATAACAAGGTATTATGGTACTGTTTGTGTTGCATTTATGAATAATGATTTAATTTAGATACATGTAAAAGTTTAGGCTTGGAGCTCATTATACCTGAATACAAAAATTTGGACAGACCACCTCAAAAATTAGACTTTGAAGAGTGCAAACCATATCATATATATTGAGGCTTTCTTGTGCATTTTGCATCTTTGGCAGCAAGAATGAAGTTTGCCTTGAAAAGTTGGCAACTTATATTTTGGTAAAATGCACGCTATGCAAAATGCTGTAAAAATAAGTACTTTTTGGCCTCTTTAGCAATATATGTATACTAGTGAATGCTTTCATTGCATCACATGTCAGCACATTTGGTAGACTAATTTTTTTTGTATGAAGATGTTTAATTTCAGGATGCATGTGACACCCACCTTATACCGTTTTCAGTAGGAGCACAAAATTGCTTTATTGGCAAACACATTTGGACAAGTAGATGTTTACAGTGCAAAGTTTCCCTCAACTTACTTCCTAATAGAATGTTACACTTTAAGTCCATATTGACTCTGCTAATGTTAAAAAATGTGCTGTATTGAATTAACTTATGAGCTTGTTTACATAAGTTAAATCACTGACTTCCTTTCCAGGAAGCAAATCAGAAATTACAAATTGCTCATTTATTTTCCATTTCTCAAAACATCCAAGGGATGCAGCAAGTATCCACACAAAAAGAAAAAACTATCAGCTTACATTTCTACAAATATTGCTAGTTTAGTTGTGGTATGGCTGAAATATTGGACCTGCCATCTCACAAGCCTTTGGTGATAATCTATTAGTGTTGCTTACTAATTGTAGCAAACAACACAATCTTACTGAAGTTTTGATTATTTGGTAAGTACAATGAAATTAATAGTACTTATTTTGCAGAATTATTCTGAGGATCATGTATATAAAATTCTTCATGTTTTGAGTGCTAATAAAAAAGGCTTACAGAGGACTAACTTTACCTCTAACAATCCAGTGCAGTTTTTATTAGTGATAATGGCTTCTGAAATTCTATTTTAAGCAAATATTAGCAAAAAAAGGGGGTAAATTAGGCATATTTTATTTATTTATTTTCATTTTTTAAATTTTTTTAAATACTTTTATTTATTAAGAATATTCATGAGATACAAAGCTAATTGTCACCCCTCCTGCCCATGATGTGAGGGCCAGATTCATCTGGTAATGGGCATGCCCCCAGTATGAGTTAGGCATATTTTAAATCATGTAGTTTATCCCACCATAGCATTTTCATCTCTGAATGATACAGTTGACCAGATTTTATTGCAGTTTATTTTCATGTCTGCTTCTCCCTGTAGATTATAAGCATAAGGACTGAAGGTTTAGTACTAATTTGTTGTTGTATTATCGGTTCTCGGTGCAAAATAGTTATTCAGTAAATATTATTGCCTTTAAAGACAATTTGCCTTTT
>NW_007733216.1:91286-93149 GCF_000696425.1 Galeopterus variegatus
ATTCATGAGATACAAAGCTAATTGTCACCCCTCCTGCCCATGATGTGAGGGCCAGATTCATCTGGTAATGGGCATGCCCCCAGTATGAGTTAGGCATATTTTAAATCATGTAGTTTATCCCACCATAGCATTTTCATCTCTGAATGATACAGTTGACCAGATTTTATTGCAGTTTATTTTCATGTCTGCTTCTCCCTGTAGATTATAAGCATAAGGACTGAAGGTTTAGTACTAATTTGTTGTTGTATTATCGGTTCTCGGTGCAAAATAGTTATTCAGTAAATATTATTGCCTTTAAAGACAATTTGCCTTTTTCACTTTTATTATTAGGGTCTGATAAACATTTAAGGCACAAAAAGGAAAATAATAAAGCTTTAAAAAAACTGACCTTCTAATTTGACAAACAAAGCATTTTCTCAAACCTTTCAATTGGAGTGCTATACTTAGAAAATGAAAAGTATTCATCAACGAAACTTAAAAGCATTAACACTTGTACAAGGGATTTATTGCTTCAATTGGAATTTTTGCAAGTTCAGTGTAGGAAACAAAAATCCAATTGTTTTATTGCTATGTACAAACTGCATCAGTTAAGGATATAGTATGTGTAGAAAATTGTATTTTGAAAAAGAGCTAAAAGAGTCGTCTGTTAGAAATACATGGAAAAGAAAGTGACAATAATTAAGTATGGGATTTTGTAAGTTAGAGGATGTTTATTGTGCAAAAAAAATCCTTTAATAGTTGACATATTACATACTTAGCAGAATTACATTCCTTCCACTAGAAGAAATTAATAAAGGACCACAGAATTCCAGGTGGTCTGGGTAGGACCACCTCTCATTTGGCATCTAGGCCTCCAGCACTGGGGATCTGGTGTACTTATAAGCTAGCAGGGAGCATCAGGTATGCTGGTGCCTTGATAAGATAACAAGTTTCCTATCTTCGTACCACTATGGAAAGGAGTGAAAAAGGAGTCCCAGAATTTTGCGTGCTTCTAACAAAGTTAACACAATCCCCTTCTCATAATAATCTCAAAACCAATCATCTCTAAGTCACAGGTTTGGGTCCCCATGCTGGCCAACCATCAAAAAATAGAAAAATAAATAAACAAACAAACAAACAAATAAAAAATAAAACCATCTGTAGCAATAGTAGTATATCCTTTGATCACTCGTTATCTCAATCCCATCAACTTGTCCTTTGTTGTCTGTTCTCCGAAGGTGCTAAGCTCATCTGTTGCTGTATTTGAACTCCTAACATGTACTTTCTGGAACTCTTAATTAATTAGCTGTAAGTCTCCAGCCTGCTAACTCTACGTCTTCTTCTACATCTTCTTGCTCTGACATAAACTCAGTGGCTTTTTTTGCACCCTGACCTTCATACTGTGTGGCCCAAAGTGATATAGGTCCCAGTATTTCTCTTCACAATCATTTTCAGAACTTTCTCCCTTATTTCTCCTTAAAAATCTGAAAGTTTTCATCAAATCAAATAACCCATTTCTTCATGCAATTCCCTAAACGACTCCTTAACTACAATGTGTGATTCCTTAAAAATCTTAAATTCTGGATCACTGGCACTCTGTGTAACTACTTCTGCCATAATTTTCACTAATTCCAATATCCATATTGATTATATTTCCAATATATTTACCTTTCAATTACTTGATCTCTATGCCTTCAATAATCTTGTATGTACTCCATTCCTTAGCATTCTAATGTACCATCAAACATACCCTTACTGTAACCTAAATTTCAAATGCCCTAATTTCTGACCATAAATTCTTCATAGCTCACTCTGTCAAATATGTTGACTCCAACAATTTTTTTTTACACCACACATTCATTGCCTTTCAAACCTTTCTTTTTA
>NW_007733216.1:94540-95940 GCF_000696425.1 Galeopterus variegatus
AAATGTACATCATAAAGAAGTATTTCACCACAAATCAGCTTATAACTACGACACGTCAGGAAACTGACAGACTTGCCAGACCCTCAATAGTCCTCCAGAGTACACTCTCAATTACAAATGAGTTAATGGACCAATGTTTGACTGTTAATATCTATCTCCTTCTCGAATATCACACATTTCTTTTCCTTCTTTATTTACTGAACATTCATGCTCCATTATTCTTTTATTCTTATTTCACTGACTTTTCTTATTACTACTGTAAAAAAAAAAAAAGAAAGAAAAACTAAAAACCTCCTAACATGACATTTGCCCTCTTAACAAACTTTTAAATGTACAGTATTTTAAATTATATGCACAGAGTTATATATCAGATATCTAAAACTATGTCATCTTGCATGACTCAAACTTTATGCCCATTCAACAGAGTTCCCCATTTTGTTCTCGCCCCAGCCAATGGAATCCACTGTTTTACTTTCTGCTTCTAATTAGTTTGACTACTTTAGCTATCTCATAAAAGTGAAATGATATGATATTTGACTTCTGTGACTTGCTTATTTCACTTAACTTACTTCATCCATATTGAAGCATATTGTAGGATTTCCTTCTTTTTTAAGTCTAAATAATATTTAATTGCATGTATTTCTTTATCCATTCATCTGTACATTTAGGTTGTTTCTATCTCTGGCTATTATGGATAATGCTGCAATCAACATCGGAGTACAAATATCTCTTTGAGGTACTGTTTTCAGTTCTTTTTCATAATACTCAGAAGAGGGATTTCTGGATCATATGGTAGTACTTTTTTTTTTTTTTGAGGAACCTGTATACTGTATTTCCTATGACTGCACAGTTTTACTTTCACACCAACAATGCAGAAGGATTGCAGTGTCTCCACATCCTAACCAGTGTTTGTTGTTTTCTATTTTTTTTTTTTAATAATGGCCATCCTCACAGAAGTGAGGATATATCTCACTGTGGTATTGATTTGCATTTCCCTAATAATTAGTGATGCTGATCACCATTCATATACCTGTTGGCCATTTGTATGTCTTCTTTAGAGAAAGTGTGTTCAATCCCTTTGACCATTTTTTTATTAGTTTATTTTTGTTATCAAATGGTAGAATTGCTTATATGTTTTGGATATTAACTCCTTACCATATAAATGGCTGGCAAAAATTTCTCCCATTTTTACTGTGTTGACTGTTTCCTTTGATGTAAGCAAATTATCTATTTTTGCTTTTGTTGCCTGAACTTTTGTTGTCAAATCTAAGAAATCGTTGCAAAGAGCAGTGTTTTGGAGTTTTTCTCCTTTCTTTCCTTTTAGGAATTTTATAGTTTTAAGGCTTTATGTTTCAGTTTTTTACCCATTTTAAGTTAATTGTTGTATACAGTGTAAGAAT
>NW_007733216.1:96368-105102 GCF_000696425.1 Galeopterus variegatus
TTTTCTCCTTTCTTTCCTTTTAGGAATTTTATAGTTTTAAGGCTTTATGTTTCAGTTTTTTACCCATTTTAAGTTAATTGTTGTATACAGTGTAAGAATCCAATTTTTTTTTTCATATAGATGTCCAGTTTTCCCAATACCATTTGTTGAAAAACCATCCTTTCAAAATTGCGCAGGCATGGCACCCTTGTCAAAAATCACTTAACTATACATGCATGTTGTTGTCTTTTTGTTTCTGTGCACATAATATATCTTCTTTCTTAATTTGTTATTAAGTTTTTCTGTATTTCCTTGTTTCCTGCAGTTGATTATAATCTACCTAGGACTATTTTCCTTTCTTTTTGCTTTTAGGGTTTACTGAACTATTTAAGTCAATATTTATAATTTCCAACAAATATTGAAAAACAATAAATATTTATAAAACTTGATATGGTTTCATGTTTTCATTAACGTTCTATTTAAGTTTTTGTCTTTTTTCCTATTCTGTGTTTTAGCTTAGATGATTCCTATTGCTTTGAATTCAAATATTACAATTTATATGTTCAACAATATTTTTAATCTATTATTAAGCCATGCCAATAAATTTTTCTCATATATTGCATTTATTATTTCTAGAAATAGCACTTTTTTGTAAGTACATTCTTCATTTCTGGAAGAGTTCCTCACTCCTGATGGTCTTTCAACCGTGTGTACACATAGGGGATTTTTATCTTACATCTCCCCAGCCATTCTTTACTTGGCCTTATGATGCTTCTGCCTATACATGTACGCCTTAGCAAGCAGAAAAAGATAGAGGGGTACCCTGTGCAGATTTCTGGAGTTCTTTCTCTACATAGCTCTTTTTTTCCAAGCAATCTTTCTCCAAACTAAAACGACTTGAATTTCCCTGAACTCAGAGCTCTGTCTCATCATCAACTCTGTCTCATCAAGCCAGGTTGCCACAATATCTGTGAAAATCTAATTCTGCCCTGAGGTTTATAAAATGCTTTCAGGCACAAAGTCATGGTATTGTAGGACTTACTTCATTTATTTTTTTCTCTCAATGTTCAGAGTCACATCTTGCCAGTTTTGCAAATTTTCTTAAAATTACTGACATGAAAAAGGCTAAAACCATTCGAAGTCACTTCACTATGGCCACAAGCAGAAGTCTTTGATGTACCATATTTTACTTATTTATTTGTTTGTTTTATAGCCAGATTTTCCTCAAACTCCCTAAAGCACATAAGCATTAAATAAATATTTGTTGAATAAATGCTTATGATTTTATATGAAGGAACTGGTTACTGTACAAAGTAGTCAATATAAATGTCATTTATGTAATATACAGTAACAGTGCTGGAGCCAGAGAGAAATGTTGACATCTCTTTTTCTTTCTCAGACATTATTAATTTTCCCAAATAAATTATATCACCATATGCTTAGCTTGAGGTAGTTGGTGTGTATAGGAAAAAGCAAAATATACATTTCAAATTTTAAGATTTCATAAGAGTAGAAGATATACACTCAAACAAAGTAAACTTGGGCTGGATCTACATATAAATATGTACTATTTATCTAGAAAATCCAAAAAGAATTCTTAGACCCAGAGTCAATATTATAGTTAAAGTCTAAATATAAATGTCCTCAAGTAATAGACGTGATTCTCCTTCTTTCACACCATAATATTTCTCTTTACTTATGCTTTATCCATAGTATTTATCTGATAACCCTAGACTTGCCAGACATCCCATTCTTATAGTTAAAGTCTAAATATAAATGTCCTCAAGTAATAGATGTGATTCTCCTTCTTTCACACCATAATATTTCTTTTTACTTATGCTTTATCCATAGTATTTATCTGATAACCCTAGACTTGCCAGACATCCCATTCTAACCAGACCATGGTTTGTTCTAGAAATTCAACTCATATTTCTGTTTTAGAGTGCCCATAGCCCCAGGCCAAGACTATCAACTACTGTATCCCTTTCTCTGTCTATTAACATCAACACTCCGTAAGGTAGTGGCTGACAAAAATTAAGTAAATTTACCTTCAAAATATAAGAAACCAGAACTTCCATTTCTGGTCATGATGAAATGGCAGGGATAGGATTTATCCTCCCATGTTAAACATGTATAAAATCAGGCAAAATATATGCAACAGTTTTCCGACACTGGATGGGAGGCAGTGATACCTCAAAGATGACAGCGACACTTCAGAGAAAGGAAACAAGTGAGATGGATGGTTTCCTCATTTAACACGTTGTGAATTTTCACGATGCAATGGAAGGAAGAGGAATTCAAACACAGATCAGTAGCCCTTCTGAGGTGAAGAGACCAAGTTCATAGTTCAGAGGGGACAATGGTGAGGCTTTTCGTGGCAAAATACTGCAAAGAAAGAAGCTTCATAAAGATAGTGCTCAGGAGATATGTAGAAAGGTCCCTTGGAGTATTGGGCTTAGAATTTATTTGTTTGTGTGTGTGAGAAAAATTTCTGCAGCCAGGGAAATAACCACCAGAAAGGAGTAGGTGGAGCAATCAATAAAGCTTTTTAAAAACAGAAAATATTTCATGTTCCTACCAGCAAGAGTGATAAAAACCTCTGATAAAAACCTCCTAATATACAGGGAATTGGTTATAATCATTAGGAGGGTACTGGTTTAGTAGTGGAAGTACTGGGCCCATGGCTTAAGGCTGCCCAAACAAAGTTTAAAAGCAAGTCCCAAAGGAACGAACTAATTTGATGACATAAAATATGTCCCAGAGTAAAGTAAAAAATATTTAAAGAAAATCCAGCATCAAATTATAAAATCTACAATATCCTGAATTCAATAAGAAATACTAGCATGTGAACAAAAAATAAACATGTTCAAAATGAAAGACATGAATATGTGGAGAGAAATGGAAGATGGAAAAGAGACTCAAATCAAACTTCTAGAAATAAAACATGTATTATCTGAAATGAAAAATACAGCAGGTTATTCACTTCAGAAGTAAAGACCACTGAACTTGAATATTTACTAATAAAAACTATCCAAAAGGAAATATAGAGAGAAGAAAGACAGGCAAAAAAACTAAACAGACCATCAATGATTTGCAGAAAATATTAGCAATCTAACATAAGGGAAAGTTTTACATTTAAAGCTATATTCTCCAACAACTAAAGGCATGCTATTCTTTTCTCCTGGAGTGATCAACATTGTTAGAACAGGACTTAAGTTATCACACTGGGAGTCTACATGGTCTACTTTATGATGAACAACTCTCTGAAATGACTGGTGTGTCATTCAGAATATGTAAAAAAATAGTTATAACACTGATGTCTACTTAACTCCATTTCAAAAATAGCTGAGTGAACTTGCAAGCCACAACAAGTAACTCTATTTTTATTTAACTTCCACAAGAAATCTCAAGTGCTTCAAAACTAAACAGTATGCTTTTAAAGGAGTATTTTTGCAACTGTGAAATATATTGAATTTTTTTTTTTTTGTCTTTTTTTTTACTGACCGGTACAGGATCGCAACCCTCGGTGTCGCGCCCGCGCCGCGCTCAGCCAGTGAGCAGGAACCGGTCACCTTTGTCTTTTTTTTTACTGACCGGTACGGGATCGCAACCCTCGGTGTCGCGCCCGCGCCGCGCTCAGCCAGTGAGCAGGAACCGGTCACCACATGGGATCTGAACCCTCGGCGAGAGCACATGGGATCTGAACCCTCGGCAGGAGCACCGCTGCGCTCCCAAGTGGCGCACTCTCCAGTGCGCCACTGGGCCGGCCCGAAATATGTTGAATTTTGGCAGTTTTATTTTCAATTCTTTGTGCTTTGATTATTATTCTAGTTTTTTTTATCAGTGAATTTTAGTAAGTGTCTTTCTCAAAATCATTTTCTACATTGCCTTTGAAAATACTGAGACATTCTAAACAGTGTCTAACACAAAAAATATGCATCCCCGACATACAGAAACTCATTGCACTATATTATTTAGATGACATTCTAACTGAGCCTTTATTATTCCCTGTAAAAGTTAGCTTTCTTCAGATCTTGCACAAATCTAGCTAGGACCTCTTATTCCATTATAAAAATCAAATATTAATTGTTCTGAGTTATATTAAATTTTCATATATCTTATATGTATCTTCATAATCTAACATACCATGCTTTCATTAACAATAAAAAGTATTTTATATAAAGAATAGTCCCTTCTCTATTCTTTAATCCCATGTGTTTTGTTTCTAATCCCTTCACTTCTAGATATATGCCAATTTTGCTAATATCCAAAAGTTCTATGAAGGGAAGGTATTCCCTTGATGTCCAAGTCACACTGTTCACAAGTTTGTTTCTACCATTAATGAATAAAATATTTCATTCACTAATATGCTGAGTGTTATATTTCAGTTCTTCAAACTGCGTTGCTAATCAGAATTTTATAATTAAATTTGAATTTATATTCTTTCCCACAGTTATAAAGAAAAGTCTCGCCATCTTTCTCAGAATATAAATTGCAGTATAATAATAATAGTTTACAAGAAATAAATAAGTCAAGCATAGAGAAAACTTTTTAACCTACTAGTCTCTCTTACTCTTCTCTCAAACTCATGGCACATCAGGCTTGAATGGCCATGTAATTGCTTGTGATTTCATTATAATCTTCATTTGCTACTTTTTTTTGCTCCAAGTTTTTTCTTTATAAAAACATGATTTTATTCTTTTCTTGAAAGTATTTCTGAAACATTAAAGTTACCTGATTTTTTTGTTTGTTTGTTTAGACAAGTGAACAGATATGATGTTCATGAGTGGGATGGGGGAGAGGGAACAGGGAAGGAGGAATTGGTAAAGGGACACGAAAATCAACCACATTGTATATTGATAAAATTTTTTAAAAAGTTACCTGTGTTTTGAAATAACAGCAGAATGCATGGGTGCTGCTGTATATTTTGCTATACCAGTATCAATCATAGTTCCCCAGAAAACCAATACAAAGAGACAGAGAGAGAGAGAGAGAGAGAGGAAGAGATAGAGAGACAGAGAGACAGAGAGAGACAGAGAAGGAGAGAGAGGTATTGATTATAAGTAATTGATTCAAGTGATTATGGAGGCTGAGGAGTCCTGTGAATTGTCTGTAAGCTGGAGACACAGACAGTATATAATGTAGCCCCACTTTGAATCTAAATGACTGAGAACTAGGAGAACCATAAATGCAGGAGAAGATTGATACCCTAGTTTGAAAACAGTCAGAAGATTGATACCCTAGTTTGAAAACACCAACTTTTGTTTCATTCATGCCATCAATGGATTGGATGAAGCCCACCCACATTGGGGAGGTCAACTGCTTTTCTCAGTCTATCCACTCTAATGTTACTCATCAAGAAACGCCCTCACAGACATACCCAGTGTAATCTTTAACCAAATATCTGGGCACTCTGTGTCCCAGTCAAGTTGACACATAAAATAGGTCAACTGCTTTTTTCAGTCTATCCACTCTAATGTTACTCATCAAGAAACGCCCTCACAGACACACACAGTGTAATCTTTAACCAAATATCTGGGCACTCTGTGTCCCAGTCAAGTTGACACATAAAATTAAGCATCACAGAGCCACTAGAAAAGATAGCATTAATCATCTCTCATTGGTTCCATGGTGATGACACAGGGATGAGACTGGAAGACAAAAAACATTATTACAATGTATTGCCCTATTATTTTTTAAAGGATATCTATGGATTCTAGTTTTAACTCTTTTTATGGTTATGCAATATTAAGCAAAATAAAACAACATATTTCAGCAAAATGACCAATAAGATGTAACTGCCAAATGCATAGAACCATTATAAGTACCAAATTAGATAAGTTATTGCTTCACAAAAGTGCCGAAATATATTTTATTGTACTATTTTTATTTGAAAGTCAAAAATTTATATATTCATTAAAATTGGGAACTGGTTATGATTATTCATTGCCCTACATATAAACAGAATTCAACAAATTTTAGACCTTAAAAATTATTCAGCTCAACCTAACTTTTGATAATACATACCTTACTGTTGTTATCTATGCCACTATATAACCTCACTAAAATACTGTACAACAATTTCTACATTAATGAACTCCAAAATAACCCCTCAGAACAACAAAAGGAGAAGCTTGAACTAAGTATATTTAAAGAGGATATAATTAGGCAATGGGTAACCTATCAGCAGAGGAATCTTTAGGCCTGAGCAAGCTTCTAATTAATAATAGTAATTTTCCAGTATACCTCCTACTAGAACTATCTAATTATACTTGCTAGTAAGAAATATTATCAAAATATTTAACACATCTATATTAGATATTAAGCTATGATGCATCAATAGGGCAGTTAAGACCACAGGATCATTGTCTCAGCATAAAGAATAGTTCTAAAATGACTTTGAATGTGCTCTTGGAAATACCATAGAACACAGTGGTGTAAGGAAAACAGGAAAGTTAAAAACTTAGCTAATGAATAACATCATGCAGACAATTAAAACTTTTCATCTATTTTCAGCTTTGAAATTAGGTAGAAATATCGAGAGTTAGGAAAACAACTCTATTTATAGAGAGAAGTTTAATATAATCATTTATTTCTGTTTTTAGAATCAACTTTTTTGTTGTTTTGTTCTTTTTAGCTTACTATAGTTGATTGAAATGTGTTTTCTCAGAAAAATATGTTATTACTATTTTTTAATCGTTTCCTTCTCTACATGAAAAGATCCTGGCTTGCCAAAACCAACTACTATGATTTGAATGTGCATCCAAATTTTATGTGTTTGAAACTTAATCCCATAATTCATATGTTGATGGCATTCAGAGGTGGGGCTGCTGGGAGGTAATTAGGATTAGACAAAGTCATCAGAGTGGGGCCCCCATAATAGGACTGGTGGTTTTATAAGAAGAGAATGGGAGACCTGACCTGACGTTCATTCTCTTACTCCCCTGTCCTGTGATGTCTGTCTTGTGCCATGCTAAGACATATAAGAGAGCTCTCACCAGATGCCAGCACCATGCTTGTGAACTTTCCAGCTTCCAGTACTGTAAGAAACAAATTTCTTTTCCTTATAATCTGCCAGACTATGGTATTATCTTAAGCAACAGAAAAGAACTAAGACACAAATCATTCTGTATTCCTGGCCCATCAGTCAATATTTGACTCAGAGCAAGTGATTATAATGGATTAAGTTCTTTGGACAAAATGAATAACACCATATTTAAATAGACAGAATAAACAAAATAATTTAACAGAGTGTACAGGCTAAGGAAATTAGTGGGTCAAAATAGATATTTTATTGTTTGAAGCATTCTTATTCAAATAGTGTACAAAAAAAACCTTAGTGTCCTCAAAAAACACATACTTGCTCTTGTTCAGCTAATAAAGAGTTCCTGGTCAAACCTTAGAGGACATCGGATTGAATAACATTATCTAAATTTCTTTGATGCATTACTGCAAGTATCTTTAACGTAACTTGTCTTTGTATTTCTGAAAAGATATGGTATTAAAAAGTTTTTCAAAATTATTTACTGCTGGACTATTTACCATACAAAGAATGTCAATATTCTAAAAAACACAGTTTTAAAATAGGCAGGAAAAAACAAAAGTAAACACAACACTTTCATTGTACCAAGACACTAGACTCTACTATCACTAGTAATTTCAATAACTCTTTTTCTCATGTTTTTTTTAGTTTTTTTTTTTTTTTTAGGTTTTCTAATTCTATAAACCCCGCGTTTTCTTTTTTTTTATTAAAACATAATTGGTTGTACATATCTGTGAGGCACAGCTCTGAATGTCAATACTTGTGTGCAATATGTGATGCTCAGATCAAGATAATTACTGTAGTTATCAATACACAATGTAATCATTTTGGGGGCCCTTTACAAATTTCTCACTAACCCCTTTTCCCCTTCCCCTTTCCCACCTCTTGTGGCCTCAGTTCCATTCTCTCCTTTTGAAAATTCAATGAATCATCGTGATCGTTGTTTCTGTCTTTATATTTTTGTTTATTTTTTTAGCTACCACTTATGAGTGAAGGCATGTGGTATTTCTATTTCTGTACTTGGCTTATTTCCCTTAGCATAATTTTCTCTAAGTTCATCCATGTTGCTAGGAATGACAAAATTCCATTTCTTTTTATGGCAGAGTAGTATTCCGTTGTGTAGAAATACAACATCTTCCTTATCCAGTTGTCAGCTGATGGACATTTAGGTAGGTTCCAACTCCTAGCTATTATAAATAGAGCTGTGGTGAACATGAGAGTGAGGTATCCCTTAGACATGATGATTTCCATTCCCTTGGGTACTGCAGTAGTGGTATTGCTAGAGCTTATGGCAGTTCAATCTGTTGTCTGAGAAACCTCCATAAAGTTTACCATAATGGCTGCATTACTTTACAGTCCCACCAATAGTATAAGATGCTTTCCCTATCTCTGCATCCTCACCAGCATTTGTTATTCTCTGTCTTTTTGATAATATCCAGTCTAACTTGGGTGAGATGATATCTAATTGTGGTTTTGGTTTGCATTTGCCTGATCCTGAATGATACTGAGCATTTTTTCATGTGTCCGTTGGCCATTTTTATATATTCCTTTGAGAAATACCTTTGCAAACCTTTAAATCAGGTCATTTATTTTTTTTACTGCTAAGCTGTTTATGTTGCTTTTGGGTGTATAGTTTGCCAATATTTTCTCCTATCCTGTAGGTTGCCCTTTAGCTCTACTGTTTCTTTAGCTGTATAGAAGTTTTTTTTTTTT
>NW_007733216.1:105732-107502 GCF_000696425.1 Galeopterus variegatus
TTTTTTTTTTTTAGTTTGATATAATCTCATTTGTTTATTTTTTCTTTTGTTGCCTATGCTTTTGGGGTCTTGTTCATAAAGTCTTTGCCCAGCCCTACTTCTTGAAGTGTTTCTTCTATGTTTTCTTTTAGGAGTTTTATAGTTTCGGGTCTTTTATGTAAGTCTTTAACCTATTTTGAGTTGATTTTGGTTTATGATGAGAAGTACAGGTATAGTTTCTTTCATTTTTCTACATAGGGATGTCCAGTTTTCCCAGCATCACTTACTGAAGAGGCAGTCTTTTCCCCAATGTATGTCCCTATTGCACTTGTCAAATATCTGTTGGCTGTAAGTATGTGAGTTGATTTCTGGATTCTCTATTCTGTTCCATTGGTCCGAATGTCTGTTTTTATGCCAGTATCATGTTGTTTTGATTACTATAGCTTTTCATATAATTTGAAGTCAGGTAGTGGAATACCTCTAGCTTTATTTATTTTGCTCAGGATTGCTTTGGCTATTTGGTGTCTTGGGTTGTTCCATATGAATGCTAGAATTGTTTTTTTTTTTTTTTTCTATTTCTGTGTATCATATAATTGATATTTTGTTAGCTATTGCATTGAATCTGTACATCATTTTGGATAGGATGGACATTTTCACAATGTTTATTCTTCCAATGAAGAGCATGGAATGTCATTCCATATTTTTGTGTCCTCTTTAATTTCTTTCACCAGTGATTTGCAGCTGTCATTGTAGGGATCTTTCACATCCTTAGCTAAATTTATTCCTAGGTTTTTGGTTTTTCTTTGGTGACTATTGTAAATGTGCTTGCTTTCTTGATTTCTTTTTTTCTAGTTTGTATTTGAGCATTAAAATGCTACTGATTTTTTATGTCGATTTTGTATCCTGCAACTTTACTGAAATCATTTATCAACTCTAACAGTTTTTTGGTAGAGTCTTTATGTTTTTATATGTATTGGATCATGTTATGTACAAACAGGGACAGTTTGACTTTATCTATTCCTATATGGATGCCATTTATTTCTTTCCTTTGCTTTATTGCTCTGGCTAATACTTCTAATACCCCGTTAAATAGAAATGGTGAGAGTGGGCATCATTGTCCTGTTCCTGGTTGCATCCATGCGTTCAGGGTGATATTGGTGGTGGGTTTGTTGTATATGGCTTTTATTGTGTTGAGATACATTCCGTCTATACATAATTAGCTGAGAGTCTTTATCATAAAGGGATGTTGAATTTTGTCAAATACTTTTCCTGTGTCTATTGAAATAATTGTGTGGATTTTGTCTTTGATTCTCTTGATGTGGTGTATCACATTTATTGATTTGCATTTGTTTTTGCATTGTTTTTTTAAAGTATAATTTTCTTTCACTTATTTATTTATTTAATACATATTTATGACATACAGAGTTGACTATCAGTACTTGTGTACAGTATGTGATGATCAAATCAGTATTATTAGCCTATTCATCATTATAAATCATAATTACTTTTTGCATCCTTTACCCAGTCACTCCCTATCCTTCCTCCTCCTCCCCCTTTTCTACCTCTAGTAACTATAGAAATGTTCTGTTCTGAAAGTTCAGTGTTTTAATATGGTCTTTCTTTCTTAGCTCCTACTTATAGGTGAGGATACATGGTATTTCTCTTTCTGTGCCTGGTTTACTTCACTTAACATAATTTTCTCCAAGCTCATCCATGTTGCTGCAAATAGAAGAATTTCATTCTTTTTACGACTGAGTAGCGTTCCATCATGTATGTATGTATGTATGTATG
>NW_007733216.1:107882-113084 GCF_000696425.1 Galeopterus variegatus
TGTGTGTGTGTGTGTGTGTGTGTGTGTGTGTGTGTGTGTGTGTATATATATATATCTCACATTTTCCTTATCCAGTCATGTGTTGATGGACATTTAGGTTGGTTCCATATCTTGGCTATTGTTACAGAGCTTCGATGAATGTGAGACTGCAGGTATCCCTTCAACATGATGATTTCCATTTCTTTGTGTATATATCCACAAGTGAGATTACTACATCATATGATAGTTCTACCTGTAGTTGTTTGTAAAACCTCTATACTGTTTTCCATAATCGCTGTACTAATTTACAGTAACAGTGACAGAGTAGAAGAGGGCCCTTTTCTCCACACCCTCACCAGCATTTGTTATTCTCAGCCTTTTTGATAACAGCCAGTCTAGGTGGGGTGAGATAATATCTCAATGTGTTTGATTTGCATTTCCCTGTTGATTAGTGATGCTCAGCATTTTTTCATATACCTTTTGACCATTGATATGTCTTCCTTTCAAAAATGTTTGTTCAGCTCCTTTGCCCATTTTTAATGGGACTATTTGGTTTATTACTGTGAAATTGTTTGATTTTCTCTTATATTCTGGATATTAATCCTTTGTTGGATGTGCGGTTTGCAAATGCTTTCTGCCTTTCAGTAGTGTGTATTTTCACTGTGTTGATTGTTTCCTTTGCTGTGCAAAAGCTTTTTAGTTTGATATAATCCAATTTGTTTATTTTGTCTTTTGCTGCTTGTGCTTTTGGGGTCTTATTCAGAAAGTCTTTGTTCAGTCCTACATCCCAAAGTCTTTCCCCTAGTTTTCTTTTAGGAGATTTATAGTTTCAGGTCTTATACCTAAGTCTTTAATCCATATTGAGTTGATTTTGGTATACAGAAGAGGTGACTTGCATATATTGTACCATACATTCAGCCCTGGGATGAATCCTTCTTAATCATGGTGTATAGTCTTTTGGGTGGGCTCTTGTATTCTCTTTGGTAATTTTTTTGAGGAACTTTTTGTGTATGTTCATCAAGGATATTGGTTTGTAGTTTCCTTTTCTGTTGTATATTTGTATGATGATGGTATCAGGGTGATGCTGGCCTCATAGAATGAGTTTGAGAGAATGGTCTGTTTCCATTTTTTGAAATAGTTTGAAGAAAATAGGTATAATTACTCTTTAGAGGTTTGGTAGAATTCGGCAGTAAAGCGATCTAGTCCTGTGCTTTTCTTTTTGGGGGGACTGTTGATTACTGCCTCAATCTCATTGATCATTATTGGTCTACTCAGGTTTTCTACTTCTTCTTGGTTCAGTTTCGATACTTTGTATTTGTCCAAAAATTTATCCATTTTCTCCAGGTTATCACATTTGTTGGCATAAAGTTGTTCATAATATACTCTAATGGTTCTTTATGTTTCTGTGGAATTAGTTGTAGCCTCCTTTCTTCATTTCTGATTTTTGTTATTTGAGTCTTCTCTCTTCTTTTTTTGGTTAGTCTAGCTAATGGTTTGTCTATTTTGTTTATCTTTTCAATAGCCACTTTTTTGTTCCATTGAAGTTTTGTATCATTTGGGGAGGTCTCTATTTCATTTAGTTCTGCTCGAGTCCTAATCAATTTTTTTTCTGTCTACAAATTTTGGGATTGGATTGCTCATGTTTTTCTAGTACTTTCAGGTATAACATAGGTTGTTTACTTGAAGTCTTTCTGTTCTTTTGAAGTAAGAATTTATTGCAATAAACTTCCTTCTTAGTATTGGTTTTGCAATATCCCAAAGATTTTGGCATGATGTGTCCTTAGTTTCATTAGTTTCAGGAAATTTTTTATTTCAATTTAATTTCTTCTTGGACCCAGAGATTGTTCAGGAGCAAGTTGTTTAATTTCAACGTGTCTGTATAGTTTCCAGAGTTTCACTTCTTGTTGATTTCTAGCTTTAATCCATTGTTGTCTGAAAAGATACTTGAAATGATTTTGATTTTTTTAAAATTTTTTGAAACTTGATTTGTGACCTAACTTGTGGTCCATCCTAGAGAATGTTTCATGTGCTGATGAGAAGAATGTATATTCTGTAGTGTTGAATGAAATTTTCTGTAGATATTGGACAGTTCCATTTGGTCTAAAGTATAGTTTATATATTGTGTTTCTCTGTTGATTTGCCCTGATGATCTGTCCACTACTGAGAAAGTGATGTTCAGGTCCACTACTATTATTGTATTGGGACCTATACCTTTCTTTAGGCCTAATAGTGTTTGCTTTATATATGTAGGTGCTCCATTGATGGGTGCTTGTTTTATTTATGATTGTTTTGTCTTCTTGCTGGATAGATTTCTTTAATATTATATAGTGGCCTTGTGGTCTCTTTTTATGGTTTTGGGTTTAATGTCTTGTTTATTATGAGAATAGCTATTCTTGCTCATTTTGGTTTTCACTTGCATAGTATATCTTCTTCCAACTCTTCACTATTAGTCTGTGTGTTTATTTACAGGGGAGCTGAGTCTCTTGAAGACAGCTTATAGTTGCATCTAGCTGTTTAATCCAATCTGTCAGTCTGTGTCTTTTGAGTGGAAATTTTAATCCATTTACATTTAGGGGCATTATTGAATGGTAGTGTCTTGTTCCTGGCTTTTTATTGATTTTCACTTGGATATTTTAAATATCTTTGTTCCTTTCTTCCCTTTTATTGTTTGTCCTTGATGTTTCTTGGTTCTTTAAAGTAGTAAGATTAATTTTCTTTATCTTTTAATTTTCATTTTTGTTCTACCAGTGGGTTTTGTTCTTTCTTTTGTATTTTGGGTAGTGATTATTTTTGTCAGGATTTCAGATGCAGGACTCCCTTGAGGATTTTTAATAGAGCTGTTTGTGTGGTGGTGAACTTTCACAGATTTTGTTTACCTGGCAAATGCACTATTTCTCTCTCATTTCTGAATGACAGTGTTGCTGGGTATGGGTGGCAGTGTTTTTCTTTCATATTTTGAATATATCATCCATTTTCTTCAGTCCTGTACAATTTCTGTTGGGAAGTCAGCTGTCAGTATGATGGGGGCTCCCTTATAAAAGACTTGATGCTTTTTTCTTGCTACTTTTAGGATTCTCTCCTTGTCTTTCTCTCTTTGTCTCTGAGCTTTGCCAGTTTGACTATTATGTGTCTCAGAGAGAATCTTTTTGGATTGAATTTGTTTGGGAATCTTTGAGCCTTCTGGATCTGAAGGTCTGTTTCTGTCCATATATCTAGGACATTTTCTGGTATTATTTTGTTGAATAGGTTTTCCATGCCTTTTCCTATCCTCACCCCTTCTGGAACACCCATCATTCAGCTGCTTGTATACTTAAGGTTGTCTGCTAACTGTCTTAGATTTTCTTTCTTTTTTTCTTTCTTTATTTTTAATCTTCTGGGGTACTTCAACATGACTATCTTCAAGATCATAAATTCTTTCTTCTGCTGACTTTATCCTGCTGCTTAAGCTCTCAGTTGTGTTTTTTATTTTGTTGAATGAATCCTTCATTTCCAGGAGTTCTGCTACATTCTTTTTTAAGGTATTAATCTCTTTGGAAATTTCCTTTTTCATATCCTGGAAACTTTTTCTTATTTCATTGTATTGTCTAACTAAGTCTCCTCAAAACTTATTGAGATTCCTTAAGATTGTTGCTCAGAATTACTTTTTAGTCATTTCAAGGGTTTCTTGTTCTATACGGTCTGGTACTTGAGAATTACTGTATTCCATTGGTGGTGTCACATTTTCATGGTTTTCCATATTTCTAATATCTCTACTTGATGTCTGGTCATCTGATAGAGCAGTTTCTTCTTCTATTACTCTGGAGTGAGCTTTGAGAGGAGAAACTTCTTATTTTTCCAGTCTCTGCTGGTGACTCTCCTTGTGTCAATGAAGTTGAGTGGGCAGTGAGCTGCCTTCATGGGGGGCATAGCTGATACTGTGGTGGTGAGCTGTAGTTGCAGTGGCAGTGGCTGTGGCAGTTGCTGTGATGGACCACCCACATGGAAATGGTATTTTTCAGTGTGCTCCCGCCTTCTTCCAGACAGAGGATGCTGCTTGTGGCTCCTGCCTAGCACCTCAGGAGTGCTTTCTGCTGGGCATTGAGGGCTGCCTGTGGCCTAAAAACTTTCTCATAAAAACTTCAATCCCTGTCCAACCAACACACACACACACACACACACACACACACACACACAATGCTGTATAAGTCAACATTTCAACTGAAGTCAAAATTGACTTTCTCCAAGAATATTAACTGTCTCAATCACTTCTCCCTGGGGCACATGCTCCAGCACTCACAGATTTCTAAATTTTCAGTGTTGACTATTATTTCTTATTCTTTTTAATTATAATTAATTTTAGACATTAGGGCTGGAATATGGTTTATATTTTAAATAGCTTACAACTTTGCATCTAGTATATTTAAAATAAAGTTTGAATGGCACAAAGAAGAGTGGACAATACAGATGTTTGTGTTTTGTTTTGTTTTGGATAAAGGACATAATGAAAATATAATTTTCTTAGGGAGAGGGACTTAATATTAATTTTCCAAATATGACTTGAGTCAGGTATTTAACCCCATAGAATATCAGTTATATGTTCTGATAACTATAAAGAGAATATTAGGCTAGAATATGAAGCTAAAAGGAATTTGGAAATTTTATTATCCCTGGACCATTGCTTTGTTTTCCGCCCTACCTCAACTATCTTCATATACAAACACTTTTTCTGCTATGTAGCCACTTAGCTTTTTCTTATAAAGCATTATGGATAGAGAATTACTAAATCAAGAGGAGCCCACAGCTTTGGAGCCAAATGATCTTGAGGTTCACTTGCATCTCTGAAATCCATAATTTCTTAATTTGGTTGTATAGGTAGATTATTATACTTTGAAAGATAAGAAAATCAGAAGCAATATCAAATTTAGTTAATTGAGATAGATCTTTGACCTAAATATGAAAGAAAATATAACATAAGCACCATAAGAATGTAGACATAAGAGAGCAAGTGAATGCTACCCTGGTCAGCAAGTACTGATCACAAAAAATCCTTTAAATATTAATATTATTATGCACAACTTTATTTAAGCAAATAAGAACGTTTTGTTCTAAAGGATTTTTTTTATGAATAAGACATTGAGAAAAATTAAAGAATTCACTCTTGATGCAATAATCTAGTGGAAGATGTTTTAAGTAATTCTCCCTCATCCTCAAGAGCAAAGGAGTTCTATAATAAAAATGAACACT
>NW_007733216.1:113773-115293 GCF_000696425.1 Galeopterus variegatus
ATAAACAAATGGGACTATATCAAACTAAAAAGTTTCTGCACAACAAAGGAAACAATCAGCAGAGTGAAACAACAACCTACAGAGTGGGAGAAAAGTTTTGCTAACTATGTATCTGACAAGGGATTAATATCCATAATATACAAGGAATTCAAGCAATTACACAGTAAAAAAAAATAAAATAAAAAATAACCCAATTACAAAATGAGCAAAGGAACTAAATAGACATTTTTCAAAGGAAGACATACAAATGGCCAACAGATACATGAAAAAATGCTCAACATCATTATTCATCAGGGAAATTCAAATTAATTCCACACTGAGATATCATCTCACCCCAGTAAGACTGGCTATAATCAAAAATATGGAGAATAACAAATGCTGGCAAGGGTGTGAAGACGAGGGACTGCTGCTACATTGGTGGGACTGTAAATTAGTACAACCACTATGGAAAACAGTACGGAGGTTTCTCAAAAGCTACATATAGATCTTCCATATGATCCAGCAATCCCACTTCTGGGTATATACCCAAACGAATAGAAATCATGTTGAAGGGATACCTGTACTTCCATGTTCATTGCAGCTCCGATTACAGTAGCCAATATATGGAACCAACCTAAATGTCCATTGATGGATGAACGATTAAGGAAAATATGGTATATATACACCATGGAATGCTACTCTGCCATAAAAAAGAATGAAATATTCCCATTTGCAACAACATGGATGAGCTTGAAGAAACTTATGTTGAGTGAAATAAGCAAAGCAAAGAAAGATAAATACTGCATGTATTCACTTATAAGTGGGAGCTAAGAAAGAAAGAAGGAATGAAAGAAAGACCACAGTGGTGTGTTGGACTTGCAGATGGAGCATACCTAGGGATAGAAAGGGGAGTGGAGACAGGGGGATGGGGAGGGAGGTCGGGGATAATTGAAGGGATAATTGCGCGGAGGACACAGGGTATAATCACAGTTGTGGTAATGCTGCCAATATGGATCTGGCCATCACATCTTGGACATGAGTGGTGACAATCACCATTGTAAGCATTGTATCTCATGAATATTCATAACCAATAAAAATAAATAAATAAAAAGAAGACAAAGGCACTTGATTTAAAAAACAAAACACAAACAAACAAACACAAAAACAAAAAACCATTAAACCATGAATAGGGCAATCATACCATACTCTAAGATCAAGATGAACAAGTAAGAGCCTGACCATAAATGATGTGCCCTTTTAAGGTGGTTTACCTAAACGCTATATATCAGGGATTCTTTGAAGAATTTTAAATAAAAAGTGATATGATTATATTTGAATCTTATACTCATCCAGGCAGCAGTTTGAAAAATATAAAGGAAAGCAAAAAGAGACTAGAGAAATTAAATGGGGGACATCAGAGACAAGGCAAACGTGTAAGACAATTTAGAACATGATAGGTCAGCATTGGTGATGGTCTAACGTAGAGTGATGATTGCAGTGGTAATGAAGTCCTTTTACTTAAAGCTTTTCAATCTTCACAC
>NW_007733217.1:0-26052 GCF_000696425.1 Galeopterus variegatus
GAGACATAGTGCTGCAAAATGCCCCATCAACATCCTTTGGGTCACTGATAGCCATACTGGCTCTATACATTGTTCATCCTATATATGAGGAAATGACCATGATAGCCAGCTTGGGTGAAGTAGATAGAAGACAAGCAAAAGGGATCTGAAAGGTGGCCGAGACCAAACCCCCAAGAAATGCCTGGGATTTTATCCTGAAGGGCCCAAGCAAGACCAACCATAAGCAGATGTGGCTTGACTTGCTTGCAGCAGGGGTTGATAAAAAGAAAATTGACTGGCAGCCAAATGCAGTTCTGTTTCCCTTGTGGCAGCAATTGTGCCCTGAATGGTATTTCACCAAATGTCCGGAAAAAGGTAACAAGGTACACTCAGTGGATTTAAAGCACTTTTTGCTCTCACAGAGGCAGATGAACTGTTCCATTTCAATTAGGGAGCAGGCCAAGGTACTTGTCTTTTGAGGGCAAGCAAGGACGGAGGCTTCATGTTGAATTGGCAATATATTGGTCGAGGACAAATGTGTGGCGTGTTTTGGCATTGGTGGATACAGGTGCAGAATGGAACCTGATATATCACAATCCAGATGAATTTCCAGGGGCCACAGTTCATGTAGATGGCTATGGAGGACATGCTACTGAGGTCAAATCTTTGTCATTGCCATTGGGCATAGGAAGATTACCTCCTCATGTATATACTGTATGTATATCCCCTGTAGCTGAATACATCTTGGGTATGGGTGTACTTCATGGTTTGCACCTGCAAACAACAGTTGGAGAGTTTTGGCTGCACATACAAACAGTAGAGCCTGTGTTACAAGGATATGCTAAACATGACCCACTGGTGTTACCCAAGCCAAGATGTGTGTTAATATAAAGCAGTATCACCTACCAGGAGGACATGCAGAAATAAGTGCCACTATATTGGAATTAGAGAAAGTTGGCATTATTTGTCCACCTTATAGCCCATTTAATGCTCCAGTATGGCCAGTGAAAAAGCCAGATAGGACCTGGAGAATAACTGTAGACCATCAAGAACTGAACAAAGTAGTGCCTCCTTTGCATGCAGCTGTGTCTTTAGTTCATAACTTGATGGATCAGCTGATGACTCAGCTGGGGACATATCGTTATGTACTTGACCTTGCAAATGCTTTTTTCTCTATTCCAATCTCAGCTGATAGCCAAGATCAGTTTGCCTTTAGCTGGGAAGGAAGACAGTGGACCTTTCAAATATTGCCCCAAGGTTATCTGCATAGCCCAACCATCTGTCATGGCTTTGGTGGCTGGGGACCTAGCCAAGTGGAATAGGCCCAGCACGGTTACAATGTTTCACTACATTGATGATGTGTTACTAACCTCTGATTCTCTTACAGATTTAACCCAGGCAGCTCCAACGCTGCTAAGTCATTTGGAAAAATGTGGGTGGGCCATGAACACAGCCAAAGTTCAAGGACCTGGGCTGTCAGTCAAATTCCTGGGAGTGGTCTGGTCAGGTAAGATAAGGGTCATCCCAGAAGCTATTATAGATAAGATACAAGCATGCCCTCCACCCACAACTGTAGCTCAGCTACAGACATATTTGGGACTTTTGGGGTATTGGAGAGTTTTTGTACCCCATATGGCCCAAATGGCACACCCACTACATGCATTGACAAAGAAAGGAGCCCTCTGTGATTGGACTGAGGAAGTAGAACAAGCTTATTGGGCTACAAAAAGGGCAATACAGCAAGTACAGGCTTTATAAGTGGCCAACCCTACTAAGCCATTTGAGTTAGACGTGCATATAACCCAGGAAGGGTTAGGATGGGGTTTGTGGCAGAGACAAGACTGATTCCGAACACCTGTAGGATTCTGGTCTCAGCTCTGGAAGGGCACTGAAGTGTGTTATACCCTAAAAGAAAAGCAGTTAGCAGCTGTGTATTCTGCCTTGATAGCCACTGAAGCTATCACAGGAACTGTCGAAGTCCTAGTAAGGATGATATACCCCATAACAGGTTGGCTGTGCACATGGGCAACCAACCCTAAAATGGGTGTAGCTCAGACTCCCACTCTGTCTAAGTGGGGAGCATACATAGAACAAAGGAGCACTGTGTCAACGAGTCCTCTGTGCAAAGAGTTGCAAACTGTGCTAGGCCCAGGAGAGGTTGTGGAGGAAACTTTGACACAACCCTTACCCATGGAGGTGGAGGCTACACCTTTCCATTAGGGACAGGGACCTATCACAGAGCAAGCTTGGTATACAGATGGTTCTAGCATGGGAACTTCAGCATTATGGACAGCTGTTGCTATCCAGCCCTTAACAGATACCATGTGGTATGAAAATGGCACAGGGCAAAGCAGTCGATGGGCTGAGTTGAGAGCAGTATGGATGGTGATAAAAAATGAGCCTGGGCCATTAACCATCTGTCCTTATAGCTGGGCTGTGTATAAAGGTTTAACCCTTTGGATTTCTACTTGGAAGTATCAATGGTGGGTGGTAGGCCACTGATCCCTGTGGGGACAAGCCATGTGGCAAGAGTTATGGGAATTGGGGCATGAGAAAGAAGTAACTCTTTTCTATATCACAGGACGTTTCCCCTTAGCCAGTCCAGGAAATTATGAAGCTGATGGCTTGGCTAAGTAAGATGGCTGGAGAGAGCCCCAGCTACTGATGTAGCCCAGTGGTTACTTCAGTGAATGCTGCATGCTGGCAGCAAAACCATGTGGATGGCAGCTCAAAGATGGGCCCTGCCTATAAAATGGGAAGATGTAGTGAATGCCTGTCATGCTTGTCCAGTATGTGCTCGAGTCCACACCCCCGGTGGGTGCCCCATACTGATGAGCAGTTCAATGCATATTCAGTAGATGATCACACCAATGTATATATGTACCCAGTCAAATCTGGTGTAGTGCCTGCAGCCAGAACTCTATGGGCAAAAAGACAGAAGAGTTATTGGTACCAGCAGGAGAAGTTCTTGCCCCTCTGGTAAGATACATGCAAGTTTGCCATCCTGAGAAAGGATGGTTGCGGGAATAGGTATCTTACCTGTAAAGTATGATACCATACTTTATCTCCTAACACTGTTGGATTCCTTACCTGGCTTATGCTACCATACTTAATCTGCTAACATTGTTTGATCTGTAGGTTCTACATGTAACAGTATAGAGGAATGCATAACTGGACATAATGATAATACAAATGTGCCCTTTGGAATAGAGTACTTATCTGTTCCAGGCCATGTTACTTTTATTAGAGGAGGCCAGGTACCTGTCACCCAAGGTGAAACTTGCAAGTCTTCCTCTAATCCTTTTCCCGAAGGCTCTATTAGACCTATCCAGCATATATGGGGGACTTTTATTCTCTAAGGCCATTCCCATTGTACTGTCTCTCTTGCAAACAGGTCGGGGCGGTAAGAGAATATTTCCATTTTTGCCATATCCTGGCTACAAAAGCTTATCTTTAGTAGAGATTTGCAGTTGTTTAGGTGCTGCAGCCCTATGCAACAGAGCTTCCACTGGAGAGGGTCTGCCCTTGCAGGGTCCCTCATTTAGAATTCTGTAAGCCATAATCACTATGTCCACCCCTTCAGGAATGGGGGTTGGGTAGATAGACTTAATCCATTTTTTCAAAGGCCATTGTACCGTTCAATCATTCTTGCTGCCTGGGGATGATATGGCACATTTAACTTCCACTGAATGGACAACTGGGAGGCCCTCCTCTGAACCCCATGTCCAGTAAAGTGGGTTCCATTATCACTCTCTATGACTATAGGCCGGCCATACATGGCCGTAAGGCTATTCAATGCCTTCACAGTGTTTACCTGGTCTGGGGCCTTGCAAGGCCATAGAAACAGAAGACCAGTAGCTGGATCAACAGCAGTGAAGATGTATCTGAAATTCTCTGACCTTGGCTGTGGTCCAACAAAATCCACTTGCCATCGAGTCAGGGACACCCTTCCTCAAGTTATTTGCCCATCTGTATGTGTCTACTGCCTCAGGCATCTGCCCCACGCAGCCATACTCTTGACCCTGTGGCTCCAAGGACCTTTTGGCCAGTTACCTAGCTCATAGAACTGTGTGTGAAGGGTGTGGTGACCCAGCCTGGCATGTGAAGGGTTTGTGACCCAGTCTGGACAATGGGCTTGAGGGGTCTGTGAGCTCCAGACCCAGCCCTAGCTTGACAATTGGCCCTGTTGGCAGGATTACAGGAAGGTAAAAGAGCTCGACACATGTGTTCATTTCTCTTAGGTAGATTCCTAGGAGTGTTTCTTAGTTACATGATAGATGTATGTTTAACTTTGTAAAAGAATGGCAAACTGTTTTGCAGAGTGGCTGCACCATTTACAATCCCAGTAGCAATGTGTGGGCTCCAGTGGTTCCACAGCCTCAGCAGAAGTTAGTATTTCAGTCTAATTAATTTCAGTCATTTTACCAAGTTTGTAGTGCTATCTTATTGTGACTTTAATTTGTTTTTCCCTAATAATTTTGAGTATTTTATTTGCCATTCATATGTTATCTTTGGTAAAATGTCTGTTCAAATATTTTGCCCAATTTTTTAAATTGGGTTATTTTTCTTCCTATTGGACTTGTAAGAATTCTTTGTATGTTCTGGATACATCTCTTTTCAGGTAAATGATTTGCAAATACTGTTGATCCTCGTTATTCATAGATTTTGTATTTGTGAAATTGCCTACCCACTAAAATACTCTTGAAACCCCATGTAATATACTATGAGACACATCATGGCTCTAAGATGAATGAAAGCCATAAGGCCCATTCGAGCATCTCACAGGGTCAATGCTATGTGTCATTTAGCAGTGTGATGCCACCTGGCACAGGCGTTTCCAGGAGACAAGGCTGACTCAGCACAGACGCAACTCTCATAAACCTTAAAACAAAGCTTACCCTTATAAGAGTAGCTTAAACTCCCCTTATAAAACAAACATCTGGTAACTGACCCAGACTGAACACAGGTATAAGAAAGGAGGAAAAGTCTCCCAAACTCTGAGAATGGTCTGTGGATGGACACCCCTCCTGTCACGTGGGGTCATCTGACTGTTTCTGTCTCATGTCACTGACCTGCTCCCACTGTGCTTTTGTAAGAGTGCTGCCAGAATGAACTGCTGGAGCAACAGATGGTGTCTAAGACTCACCTTCAACATGAATTGGACTAAAGAGGAAAAGTTGCTCCTGGGGAAGCTGGTTAACTAGAATCACCCAAGATCATCAAACACAACTCACCAAAATCAATACTCCCAGTGCTTTCATGGTCATTCACAGACATGCACAGAGTGGCAAAAAATTTAAGCCATTCCATGCACAAATTGCCAGCTAAGGTCAAATAAGGCAACGTTCTGCCCTTTCATTCCAGCTCTCATAGTGTAAACAAATGTCCTTTCTGAAGCCTATTTTGTGCCATGTTTTTTTGCATTTTTGTGCTTTTTGTTGGTGATTTTACTGTTTAAAATGGTCCTCAGGCATAGTGCTAAAGTGCTGCCTAGTTTTCCTAAGTGCAAGAGGCTGTATCATGCCTATGGAGAAAACACATGTGTTAGATAAGCTTCACTCAGGCGTAAGTTACAGTGCTGTTGGCAGTAAGTTTAATGTTATTGAATCAACACTAAAGTACATCAAGGAAAAGGAAGAAGAAATTCACTTCTGTACATGAGGCCCTTCCGGAAAGTGCAAAAGTAACAGCTTTAGTGAGCTATGGAAAAGAAGGGAAAGCAGCTAAATTTGTGGATTTGTGAGATGATGTTTAATTAAAAAAAAAAAAAAGTGTAGTGGGCAATGTTGTTATGAGGCTGAAAGCCAAAGAAATTTATGGTCAGGAAAGTGTTAAGCACTTCTCAGCAAATTCTGGCCAGCTTGCATGTTTGAAAAGGTGACACGACATGGAAAATGTTAAATTTCAGGCAAGCCAGGTTCTGCAGGTCAGAAGCTGTGAGAGGATTTTTAAAACACCTTCTAAGTGTTGTACAGGAGAAGTGTTGTGTGGAAGAGCAGGTTTTCAACACTGCTGAGACTGGCTTATTTTATCAAGATGTTGACAAAGGAATATGTAACACGAATGGTGTTTTTGGTTGACCTAAACGTTGTTACCAGAGGCTCACAGGAACCTAGCCCGGTGTCCTCCCTAGAAGAAATGGTTCCATCTGCACTAGGCAGTATTTGCAGCAGGTTCATAGAGTGTGACTTCCATGAATAACAAGACTCCACTGTGTTCCCCTCTATTCCTGCTGCCTGGGCTCCAGCCCCATGGAACTGATGTAGTTGCCTGAAGACTCTTTTCCTGGGGTGCCCTCTCCTTCTCTCCACATTGTCACCTAGATTCATCTTTCAAACCCCGGCCCCAGTCATGCCCAGGAAGTCTCTCTGCATGCCACCCACAGGGTGGTGGTGAGTCCCCTCCTCTGTGCTTGCGAACACAGCGCGCACCTCTGGCTCAGGAAGTGTCACAGCAGCGTGATCACTCACTCATCTGCCTGCGGCCTCTGAGCTGCTTGAGGGCAGGGCATTCTTTCTTCCTGTCTGTCTACACTTGTAAAGCTAGGGCTTACAGACCCCTCAGGTCTGTTGCACAGACTGGGTTACAAACCCTCCACATGCAGGTCTGTGAGCTAGGTAATAGGAAAAATAAAAGGTTCTGGGAGCTGTGGGTATAGAAAAATGAATGGGTTTTAATCAGATCTAGGAACAACTGTCCTAGTAGCTTCTCTGAGAGTCCTGAGCAGCACTGTGAATCAGACTGTTAGTCTTTTATACTTAAGTCCACAACCCTGGACACCTGGGTGCCCATACACAACTTACATTAAGCAGTAACAAGGAACACCTGAGGACATTTACAGCAAATGCTCAGCAAGACTGAACATCGAGAGGCCCTGACATTTTCCTGTTTTTCCCAACAACACTGTAATGTGGGAGCCCCAAATCTGAGAGGGCACTCGCATCATCTGAAGATATCACCTGGAGGTTCGGCTGGTAGAGACATTGGTTTATTAGACTTAGAAGAGGCACTACTGACAGCTGGTCAGTGAGAAATCTGTGCTGCCACGGAGTCTACACAGCAGTTATATGGTCATCAAATTAAAGCAAGAATGCAAATCATCCTCATGTGCAGGCCCTAAATCAGCTAATGTAAATCATATTCACGTACTTAGTGTCCTGCTTCTTCCAGCGTCCAATTTTCTAAAGGGGACATGCCTTTCCTTGGGTAACCAAGATGGTCAGGGGCAGCCCCTCCCCCCCACACACCCCCAGGGAGGAGGGAGGGGAACTCTGGTATGGAAAGGAGGGGGAAATAGGTTTATGTCCAGCATCTACCCTACATACACACATGTGTATGTATATACGTGTATTTGTATATGTGCATACATATAGACATATATTTTGGGGGAGTAGCAAAAACCAACATTCCAAGATATTTCTTAATGTTACACTTTTATTTTATTTTTAAAATTAACATCATGCCTATTTGATTGATTCTATGTTTCTATGTTCTGGTACTTAGCACAGAGCCTGGCCTATAGAAAGGATAAATATATATTTGTTGAAAAAAAGCATAGAAGTTAACAAGATTTATTCATTCTAACTAATTGAAGTTTCTTAAGTCATAAATTTTTAATAACTAGATAAAATAGTTTGAAATTGACATATAAAGTTAAGACCTTATTTTCTTAAATATTTTGAACAATTTTCTGCCCCCTCTTTTTTTTTTTTTTGTCTTTTTCCGTGTCCGGCAATGGATCGCAACCCTCAGTGTCGCCCCTGTACCAGACCGGGACCGGCAACGGGATCGCAGCCCTCGGTGTTGCCCCCGCGCCTCGCTCAGCCAGTGAGCGGGAACCGGTCTGTATGTGGGATCCGAACCCTCGGCGGGAGCGCTGCCGCGCTTCCCAAGCGGCGCACTAGCGCAGTGCGCCACTGGGCCGGCCCTGCCCCCTCTTTTTTTTTTTTTTTTTGTCTTTTTCCGTGTCCGGCAATGGATCGCAACCCTCAGTGTCGCCCCTGTACCAGACCGGGACCGGCAACGGGATCGCAGCCCTCGGTGTTGCCCCCGCGCCTCGCTCAGCCAGTGAGCGGGAACCGGTCTGTATGTGGGATCCGAACCCTCGGCGGGAGCGCTGCCGCGCTTCCCAAGCGGCGCACTAGCGCAGTGCGCCACTGGGCCGGCCCTGCCCCCTCTTTTTTTTTTTTTTTTTGTCTTTTTCCGTGTCCGGCAATGGATCGCAACCCTCAGTGTCGCCCCTGTACCAGACCGGGACCGGCAACGGGATCGCAGCCCTCGGTGTTGCCCCCGCGCCTCGCTCAGCCAGTGAGCGGGAACCGGTCTGTATGTGGGATCCGAACCCTCGGCGGGAGCGCTGCCGCGCTTCCCAAGCGGCGCACTAGCGCAGTGCGCCACTGGGCCGGCCCTGCCCCCTCTTTTTTTAATTTCAGCTATCTATAATAACATTTTGCCAAGCAAAACTAAACTTCAGCTTAGTCCAAATGGAATAATTAGAAATTTGGAACAAGTAATCTGAATTAACAAGTTTTTACTATCCTTAGTCTACTTATAGAATGTTGGAGTCGTAGAGATCTTAATTTACACATGTGTTAATTAGACTCTTCCAAGTTTGTTAAGGAGGTAGGTGGCGAAAGAATAGAAGCAGCTACAGAAGCCATGTGAGGCCTAAAAGGAGGGCCATTGGCAGACAGTGCTGGGTCTGGCTTTCTGACAGCAGATCTGTGATTCAACAAGCAGCTGTCTCCACATGAGCAGAGGCTGCTGTTATGGAGACCCAGCCGCTGTAGACTCTGTGGCCAGGGCTTGTCCTGACTCACTACTTATAGTACGACTCTCTCTGCCTGCCTTAGACTTCTGCCCCAACTAGCAAGTACTGACAGAGACTTTGACAGGTCTCTGAAAAATTTTTTCCCTACACTCTTAGGTTCAGTACCTAGGACCCTGCAAATTAAACTGACAAAAAACAGACGAATAGAAGAAAAATCATTCAAATTTTTATTTAATGTTAAAATTTTAATTTCTACATGTACAAAGGGGTCTCACAGAAAAGTAAGTAAGAACCCCAAAAAGCGGTTAGGCCTTAGAGCTTACAGGAGGGTACTTCAAAAAGCAAGCCTGCAAAGTCTGGATTAACAAACACATTTTGTTTATGAAATGTTTAAGCACATTGCCAGTACATCTTTTATCAGAAGTATTTTTGGATAAAATTTAAGGTAGTCTGATATTACTGGAACACTGAAAAAGTCGGCTCCAAACTTAGTGTTTATTTTCATTTGTTTTCCTTTTTCTAAATAAGTGAGTTGCCACTTTAAAAACAAATATGTAACACTGCAAGGAAAACTGGTACAAAGCTTATCAGAAGTAGCTGTCAGTTAGAAGCCAGGCAATAGGGAAAATGGTATTTTTTTTTTTTTTTTACCTGCTGAATTTATGTATAATGGAATGTAGTATTTACTCAATTGACATTTTTTGAGAACCCACTATATGCCAGGCACTATGCTAAGCCCTGGGAAGATAGCAGTAAAAAGAGACATTCTTTGCTCTTGTAGAGCTTAAATACTATATATTCAATCAATCTGTTTTCCCATTTTTTAGAACAATGAAGAATAGGTTAAGAGATGGAACGAGGGTCAAAAGTAAGTCCTAGAGTGCTGCACTAAAGTTTTTGAATTAAAGTATGAATGAAAAGACCCTAAACAACCAAGTTAGCAATTTGAATATTGAAAATGGCAATGAAAATTGAACTCCAACTTTAAGCTGGCTGTGAGTCAGAATAGTGCCCTAGTGATATTTTTAATCATTAGCAGTCTCCTTGCCCATTAAGGTTGCTTCATTTTCCTTCTCCTCCACTAAAAAGGAGAAAAAAAATCTCAACAAATAACTAGCAATCCTTATCTTACTTACTAGATTGCTTTTAAGTTTCATAAGCCCAGTGATGTATGATGAAACCTCAGGCCCTATAGCATGAGCAGTTATGAGTTTCCATCACAAAAGACTCATTACTGTCTCAGCCAGTGTCCTTCCTGGTTATGCAGCTGCAGGCTAGCATGCAAGACCCTGCCCTACTTCCAGCTCTGATTTACTTTTCCTGTGGCATGTTCATCACTACTCACAACGCAGTTCCCTGCAACTTATTAAACGCCCCCGAAGTCCTGGGCTGTAAGTGAGGTACTCCTTCTCCTCACTCTCAGCAGATTGACAATTAGATTCTAAAATTTATATGAGATGCAAAGAGCCCAGAAAAGGAAAAACATTCTTAAAAATGAAGAACTAAATAAAAGAACCTACAGATACAAAGACAATATAAAGCCACAGGAATTAAGACAGTAATATTGGAACAAGAATAGAAAATAGATGAATGGGAAAGATAAGAGCCTCCAAACAGACCCACATGTACGTGGACATGTATGATGAAGGAAGTAGTTTACATTAGTGATAAAGAAATACATGAAAAAAATAGATGAATGGGAAAGATAAGAGCCTCCAAACAGACCCACATGTACGTGGACATGTATGACGAAGGAAGTAGTTTACATTAGTGATAAAGAAATACATGAAAACAATTAATGGTGCCATATGTAACAAAGAAAATCTTGAAACCTATCTTATACCATCCACAAAAAATCTACTCCAGAAAGTAACTTTAAAAATGAATGTTTAAAAAACAGCCCTTCCATAAGAAAAAATAAATAATTTTTATAATATTGAGTAAGGGAAATATTTCTTTAAACAGATCACAAAAAGCAGTAACCATAAAGGAAGAGATTGGCAAATTGGACTACACTCAAGAATTTCTTTTTATCAAGAGACACCAGTAAGAGGTTGAAGAGGCAAGTGACAGTAGGATTAGATATATACCACACACATTGTTACCGGCAGCATGCTTGGCTTGCCCTCTTACACTAAACAGCATGACCTGAAAGTCCAAAAGTTTGTGCAACACTTGGAAGCTTTATTCAGGTAACCAGCATCTGGGGAATGATGAAGCTAAAATCATCCTACCTTCTGATGCCTGTTCTAGGGTTCATAAAGGGGAAGAGGTGGGAAGATGCGGTAAGAGTTTCTGCTGGCAAATGGGAAGGCTGGTCACAGGGTCAGCAGAGGGTCTGAGTCAGATGTCAGGATCCCATGATGGGCTGGATGCTTTGGCATCACAGAGTCTGCAGTTGGTGGACTGGTCAGCTTCAAGCCCTTGATGTTATTTCAAGGTTGGAGTCTTTATCTGCTGGGGAGAGCTCAAAGACGATAACCTCAGTCAAGCATCACTGGAACATATAATGCCTGATTGTACCTCTAACTGATGTGGATACAACTTTCCTTTAAGCAAGAAGGTGAGTTAATAATCAGCCAGGGTGTTTGCCTTTCTCTTGCATTTTCTCTGTTTGCAGTTGATTGGGGAGGTAAGAAAAACAAGAAAACTTAATTTCAATCCTTAAGTGTAGGTGTGCAACATCTAAAGTAAATCAACATAAGAGGGTGTAATGGGAGATAAACAGAAATAAACTTATAAGAAGGATCTTTTGGGGGCATGATTTCATCTCTGGGCAGTTTCAGCCATATGGACAGTTTCTCAATTCCTCGGCTGACCTCAGGAAATTGATGGTTATCAGCTCCTAAGTTAATGGCTAACTGTTTGGTCCTAGTTACCCCAAAGGTGGCCACTTTCTGGCTAAGGTCCCTTTCAACATAAGTGGAAAAGGACTCACATACAGAATATGTAAAGAACTCCTGTTACAGGGGACACAGCTCCTGGCTGAGGCTCTCCAAAATTGATATCAAACTCACAGGTCCAGCTACATGCCCCTAGACAAAAGCAAACACTGAAAAGTCAACTGTTGGTGAAAATGGAAGTCAGCCTTTATTCAGGAATGCCAATGACCTGAGGCGAGATGTTGGGCTGGCCCTTCTTTATGGTAAACTTGAAAGAGAACGGCCAGACAAAAGCCACCTCCGTGGTAAACCTGAAGGAGAATCTCAAAGATGTAGGTTTACTGAGAGGTTTTTAAAGTGGGTGTTAAGGGAATGGAACCTGCGAAAAGCAGGAGAGAAGAGGACACGAGCTATGAGGGGTCTGTGTCTATGAGTCAGGTGCAAGGTCTTGCTAAGGCATCATCTGGTTTCTGTTCTCATCTTTGCTGTTATCCCAGGGTCCGGGTAGTATGTGCAAGTCTGCAGCTTCAGGCTGGCTGGAAAACAACTTTACATTCATGTAAATAATGTCGTCTTGCCCCATAACCAAGGTTCAAAATATCAGATAACCATGGGAAAAGAGGGAATTCAGAGAAATGCCAGCCAAGGAAAAAACCATCTTTTTAAAATTTGCCTACAGCCCATGCAGTTTTAGGTCTCAACATGGCCTCAGTCCTGCTCATTCCAACATTCCCATAAATCAATAAGAAAAAGACAATCTAACAGAAAAATGGGTAGATGACCTGAACAGGTAATTTGTGGGAAAAGATATCCAAATGGTGTTTGACTTCTTTAATAAACATGTAAATGCAAATTAAAATCACAATGAGATACCACCGCACATTTCCCAGAATAGCTAAAGTAAAAAAGATTGACAATTCCAAGTCTTGGCAAGGATGTGGAGCAATAACTCTTACTTACTGCTGGAGTGAGCGTATTGTGTTTGGTGTCATATATTAGATGTAAAAGTGAGCATGTTCTAGGACATGGGTATTTCACTTCTGGGACAACAGAAATGCATGCATATGCATCAAAAGACATGTACAAGGATGTGTATAATGTCATCATTTGTAATAGAAAAAAAACAACTTGAAAAAATCCAAATAAGACTTCTGGTTTACAGTTGGAAATTGTCACTTCTGTCCTCACAGCAAGGAAAAAACTGAACAAACTAAAAATCAACTTTTCTTAGGTTCATTAAAAATTGGAGGGGCAGGTGAATACAGAGAATAATAGCTTACCAAAGCAGAAGCCCAGGAGCAGAAGCCAGCCACTGGAGTCAGTAACAGGTAGGAAAACTTAAACTGCAGTTGAAAAATTGCTGGAGGCTCAGTGTGTACAAGCTTGAAAGTGAAAAAATTAAGGTGGGCCCATCTCAGTGGAAGAGCTACACTTTAATGAGCCGATGTCCAAGAGCCCCACCAGGTGCTCAGGGTAAACATCAGAGAAAAACTCCCTCCTTTCCACAGGGGAAGGGAAAAATCACAATTTTGAAACACATCCAGAACATTCTGTTCTCTTTAAAAAAAGTCTACCCTCAGGAGACACTATTTTACCAGAGCCTAACCACCTTGGGTTTTACCGGAGCCTAACAGATCTGTGGTATAGGAAATACCCAACTCTATTTCCCTCTAGCCTTCCTGTCTCACCTAAGCAAGGAGAGGTGAAGGGTACGGATTGGCTGAGAAGCAGTGGTGAAGTCACAGCCCAGGACACAGGCTCACCAAAAGACTGACACTTAATCTTAGGTCTATGGAACACTTCCCTCCCCGTCATACCTTACCTCCACATCCCCAGGGCTCCTGCATAAAAATAGGAGAGCACAAGAGAAAGAACTGCAAGACTCAGATCTTATTTAAGAAAAAGTGGGAAAACCCAAAGACAACAGGAGAAAAAACTTGTACACCGGGGGAAATTTTAGCCTCTAACACCTATAGCTACAGCAAAAGTAAACAGCTCCTAGCCAGATGAACAAAACCTTAGACTAAAGTCGTATTTACCTCGGTTTCTTTTACCTAGTACATTATGTCCAGTTTGCAACAAAAAACTGCAAGTCATACTAAAGGCATAACAGAGACAGCTTGAAAAGACAGGGCAAGCATCAGAGCCATACTCAGAGATGGCAGAAACTTTGGAATTATCAGACCAGGGATTTAAAATAACAATGAGTCACATGCTAAGGGCTCTAAAGGAAAATATGAACAATATGCAGGAACAGAGGGGTGGTGTAAGCAGAGAGATGGAAAGTCTAAGAAAGAATCCAAAGGAAATGCTACAAATCCAAAATGCTCTAACAGAAGTGAAAAATGCCTTTGACAGTCTCATCACTAGCTTGGAAATGGTGAAGGAAAAAATCAATGAAAGAATCAATGAGCTTGAAGATATGTCAATAAAAACTCCCCAAACTGAAAAAAGAATGAAACAGAACAGAATATCCAAAAACTGTGGGACAATTTTAAAAGATGGGATACATGCATAATGGGAATACCAAAAGGAAAAGAAAGGCACAGAAGAAACATTTGAGGTAACAGTGATTGAGAATTTCTTAAAATTATTGGTAAACACTAAGTCACAGATCCAGGAAGCTCAAAGAATGGTAAGCAGGCGAATACCAAATATATATATATATACATACACACACATGTACATACATATACATACATGCATATATACACACATTAGGCATATTATATCCAAACTACAGAAAATCAAACAGAAAGAAAATATCAAAGAAGCGAGAGCAGATAAAACATTCTATCGATAAAGGGACAAGGATAAAAATTACATAAGTCTTCTCTTCAGAAAGCATGTAAGTGTAGGGGCCAAGGGAAAACTTCCTCTTCACCCCTGAAGTTTCATTAATAAAAATCACTGACAAATTTACATCAATATGAAGAAATGACATAAATATTATTATTTAATGTGCTGGAAGGGGGCAAAGCATAGGGGAATCACAAGAGAGTAATGCCCCAACTTTCCATTGGGGTACAGAGCTTATATACCCCTCTCCATAGGGAAAGGAGAGATAGAGATGTAGGGGTAAATTATTTTTAGGGGGACACAATGGACCTGGAGAACATAGAGTCGCCTGGGACAAAGTTTGCTGGGCCCACAAAGCAGACAGTGACTAGTAAATGGTTCTCTTCAAAATATTGAATGAGATTGAAATAGAAGACAACGGTCTGTGACCAAAGGTAGTCCAGGTGTGACGACAGACTCTAGTCTTCCTTCCTGTGATATGAGTTAAGTTAATAAAAACTCAGGGAAAAAAAACCCCAGAAGTAACTGTCTTCTTTTGTGGGTCCAACTTCAGGCAAATAAGGAAAAAGCTTCATGCTGTGCTTTGTACCTTCGCCTGAGCTCTATAGATGTTAATAATGTACCTTATTGTGTCTTATGCAAAGGAGCATTTTCATTATAGTGGCATCATGCCAGTTAAGTTCTGGCATCATTTTATTTTTTTATTAATGAAACAATTGATTATACATATTTGTGGGGTACAGAGTTGAATATCAGTACCTATGTATAATATGTGATGATCAAATCAGGATAAATTAGTATATCCATCATCACAAAATGTAATCATTCTTTGTGACCCTTTACCAATTTCTCACTAGCCCCCCTCTTTCCCCACCTCTAGTAACAACAGTTCTGTTCTCTCCTTTTAAAAGTTCAACATATTATTGTGATTGTTGTATCTTTCTTTATTTTTTATTTATTTGTTTGTTTTTTAGCTCCCACTTATGAGAAAGAACATGTGGTATTTCTCTCTCTCTGCCTGGCTTATTTCACTTAACATAATTTTCTCCAAGCTCATCCATGTTGCTGTGAATGGCATTATTTTGAGATAATAATAATTCAGAGTTTAAAGAAAAAGGAATTATTTTAAGTGTGTTACTGAGCAATTGTCTCACTGCTGAATGCACACAGAAAGGCAAATTGTGATGCCAGCTTTTGGTAGAAAAAAAAGAGCTTTATTCATGGCTGACCAGCAAGGAGGCGGGAGGCTATAATCAAATCTGTCTCCCCAGGCCAGGGTTAGGTCAAAATTTTATAGGTTAGGAGAAGTGTTGGCAGGGCAGGTTTTTTTGATTGGGCTTTGATTTTGGCCATTTATGGTAAGGTATGGAATGGTGGATTTCAGCACCAGGACTGCCTGGGCAACAGACCCCTTCCTTCTGAAAGGACTCCAGCATTTCAGGTTCTGGTCATGTCCTGGCTTCCTTGGTTCTGTGGAGAGGATCGTTGGTTCCCCGTGTTATTTGGAGGTCAAGGCTTCTTCTACTGCACATACCCAGGCTGGATGACTTGCAAATTTTGGCTCTGCTACATCTGCAAGAAAGTTTTTAAAATTATTTTTAAATTTTTAAAAAACTTTAAAAAATAGTATATTAATTTATCAATGTACAATGTAGCTGATTTTTGTGTCCTTTTACCAATTCCTTCTTTTCCCCCTCCCTCTGCCCCTCCCCCATCAACATCATATCTGTTCAGTTGTCTTAACAAGTTCAAGGAATTGTTGTGTCTTCTCCCCCCCCATTTATTTGTTTGTATATTTATTTTAGCCCCAGCAAATAAGTGAGAACATGTGGTATTTCTCTTTCTGTGCCTGGCTTATTTCACTTAATATAATTTTCTCTAAGTCCGTCCATGTTGCTGCAAATGGTAGTATTTCATTTTTTTTTTTTTAATAGCAGAGTAGTATTCCATTGTGTAGATATACCACATTTTCCTATCCACTCATCTGATGATGGGCATTTAGGTTGGTTCCAACTCTTGGGTATTGTAAATAGAGCTGCAATAAACGTGAGAATACAAGTATCCCTTCAACATGATGATTTCCATTCTTCTGGGTATATACCCAGCAGTGGAATAGATAGGTCATATGGTAGATCTATCTGTAATTGTTTGAGGAATTTTCCATAAAGGCTGCACCATTTTTCAGTCCCACCAACAGTGCAGGAGGGTTCCTTTCTCTCCACATTCTTGCCAGCATTTCTCATTCTCAGTCTTTTTTTTTTTTTGTCTTTTTTCGTGTCCGGCAACGGATCGCAACCCTCAGTGTCGCCCCCGTACCAGACTGGGACCGGCAACGGGATCGCAACCTTCGGTGTTGCGGCCGCACCTCGCTCAGCCAGTGAGCGGGAACCGGTCTGTATGTGGGATCCGAACCCTCAGCGGGATCACCGCCGCGCTCCCAAACGGCGCACTGTAGCAGTGCGCCACCGGGCCGGCCCCTCAGTCTTTTGAATATTAGCCATTATAACTGGAGTGAGATGGTATCTCAAAGTGGTTTTGTTTTGCATTTCCCAAATGCTGAGTGATGTTCAGCATTTTTTCATGTGTCTGTTGGCTGTTCATATATCTTCCTTTGAGAAATGCCTATTCAGCCCCTTTGCCCATTTTTTAATTGAGTTACTTTTTTTTTTACTGTTAAGTCATTTGAGTTCCTTGTATATTCTGGATATTAATCCTTTGTCGGATGTATATTTTGCAAATATTTTCTCCCACTCTGTTGGTTGTCTTTTCACATCTTAATTGTTTCTTTTACTGTGCAGAAGCTTTTTAGCTTGATATAATCCCATTTGTTTATTTTTCCTTTGGTTGCCTGTGCTTTTGGGGTTGTATTCATAAAGTCCGTACCCAATCCTACTTCCTGGAGTGTGTCCCCTATGTTTTCTTCATGAAGTTTTATTGTTTCAGGACATATATTTAATTCTTTAATCCATTTTGAGTTGATTTTGGTATATGGTGAGAGGTATGGGTCTAGTTTCATTCTCCTACATGTGAATGTTCAATTTTCCCAGCACCATTTACTGAAGAGGCAGTCTCTTCCCTGGTGTGTAGACTTGGTGCCTTTGTTGAACATCAGATGGCTATAGGTGTATGGGTTGATTTCTGGCTCCTCTATTCTGTGCTATTGGTCCATGTGTCTGTTTTTATGTCAGTACCATGCTGTTTTAGTTACTATAACTTTATAGTGTAGTTTAAAGTCAGGTAGTGTTATGCCTCCAGCTTTATTTTTTTTCTCAGGGTTGCTTTGGCTATTCATGGTCTTTTGTTATTCCATATGAATGTTAAGACTGTTTTTTCCATTTCCAAGAAAAATGTCATTGGAAGTTTAATGGGATTGTGTTGGATCTGTAGATCACTTTGGGTACTATGGACATTTTCGCAATGTTTGTTCTTCCAACCCAAGAACATGGGATATCTTTTCATCTTCTCGTGTCCTCTTTAATTTCTTGCAACAGTGGTTTGTAGTTCTTGCCATAGAGATTTTTCACATCCTTGGTTAACTTGATACTTCCTACATATCTTATTTTTTTGGTGACTATTGTAAATAGGCTAGCTTTCTTTTTCTGTTAGTTTTTTGTTGGAGTACAGAAATGTTACTGATTTTTGTGTGTTGATTTTGCTGAACTTTTCTGAAATCATTTATTAACTGAAACTTTGCTACATTTATTTTGCTGCGACTTTGCTGAAATCGTTTATTAACTCTATGACTTTTTCAAAGACTTTTTAGGCTGTTCTATATATAGGATCATATCATCAGGAAACAGGGACAGTTTGACTTCACCTTTTCCAATATGGATGCCCTTTATTTCCTTCTCTTTCTTGATTGCTCTGGCTAGTACTTCCAACATTATGTCGAATAGGAGTGACAAGAGTGGGCATCCTTGTCTTGTTCCTGTTCTCAAGGGGAAAGCTTTCAACTTTTCCCCATTCAGGATGATATTGGCAGTGAGTTTGTCATATATGTTTTTGATTGTGTTGAAATACTTTCCTTCTAAACCCAATTTATAAAAAGCCTTTATCATCAATGAATGTTGAACTTTGTCAAATGCTTTTTCAGCATCTATAGAGATGATCATATGGTTTTTGTCCTTGATTTTGTTGTTGTGGTGTATCACATTCATTGATTTGCATATGTTGAACCTAACTTGCATCCTTGGGATGAATCCCACTTGATCATGGTGTATAATTTTCTGTATGTGTTGCTGTATTCTATTAGCTAGTATTTTATTGAAAATTTTTGCATCTATGTTCATCAAAGATATTGGCCTGCAGTTTCCTTTGTTGTTGTTGTTGTTGTTGTGTCTTTGTCTGGTTTTGGTATCAGGATGATGTTTGCCTTATAGAATGTGTTTGGGAGAATGGCCTCTGTTTCAATTTTTGGAATAGTTTGTAGAAAATTGGTATTAATTCTTCTTTAAAGGTTTGGTAGAATTCTGTGGTGAAGCCATCTGTTCCTGGGCTTTTCTTTGTTGGGAACTGCTGATTACAGCTTCAATATCTTTGATGTTTATTTGTCTCTTCAGATTTTCTGTTTTCTTGGCTCAGTCTTGGTGGTTTGTGTGTGTCCATAAATCTATCCATTTCCTCCAGATTTTCAAATTTGTTGGCATAGAGTTGTTTATAGTAGTCTCTAATGATTCCTTGCATTTTTGAGGTATTGGTTGTAATATCACCTTTTTCATTTCTAATTTTTTGTTATTTGTGTCTTCTCTCTTCTTTTATTAGTTAGCCTAGCTAATGGTTTGTCAATTTTATTTATTTTTTCAAAAAATCAACTTTTTGTTTCATTGGTCTGTTGTATCATTTTTGGGTTTCTATTTCATTAAGTTCTGCTCTGATCTTAATTCTTTCATTCCCTCTACTAACTTTGGGTTTGGATTGTTCTTGTTTTTCTAGTTCTTTAACGTGAAGTGTTAGGTTGCTCACTTGCCATCTTTCCATTCTTCTGAAGTGAGCATTTAATGTGATAGATCGCCCTCTTAGTACTGCTTTTGCAGTATCCCACAGGTTTTGGTACAATGTGCCATTATTTTCATTAGTTTCAATACGTTTTTTGATTTCCTGTTTAATTTCTTCTTGGGCCCATATGTCATTAAGTAGAATGTTGTTTAATTTCCATGTATTTGTATAATTTCCAGAGTTTCATTTGTTATTGATTTCTAATTTTAATCCATTGTGCTCTGAAAAAATACATGGAATAATTCCAATTTTTTTGAATTTGTTGAGATTTGATTTGTGACCTAACATGTGATCTATCCTGGAGAATGTTCTATGTGCTGATGAGAAGAATAAATATTCTGAGGCTGTTGGATAAAATGTTCTGTAGATATCTGCCAAGTCCAATTGGTCTAGAGTGTTGTTTAGATCTTGTGTTTCTCTGCTGATTTTTTTGCCTCAATGTTCTGTCCAATGTTGAGAGTGGGGCGTTCAGGTCTCCTCCTACTATGCTATTAGTGTCTATTTCTTTAGGTCTAATACCGTTTGCTTTATAAATCTGGCTGCTCCAATCTTTGGTGCTTATATATTTATGATTGTTATGTCTTCTTAATGCATAGATCCTTTTATCATTACATAGTGGCCTTCTTTACCTCTTTTTTATGGTTTTTGGTTTAAAGACTATTTTATCTGATATAAGAATAGCTACTCCAGCTCACTTTTCATTTCTATTTGTATGGTATATCTTTTTTCGCTCTTAGTCTATGTGTGTCTTTACAGGTGAGGTGAGTTTCTTGAAGGCAGCATATTGTTGGCATCATCTTTTTAATCCAATCAATCAGCCTGTGTCTTTTGAGTGGCAAATTAATTCTTTTACATTAAGAGTTATTATTGAAAGGTGTTGATTTACTCCTGGTATTTTATTGATTTTTGCTTAGATGTTTTAAATATCTTTTGTTCCTTTCTTTCTGATTTACTATATGTCTACTATGTTTGTTAGTTTCTTGGGATGGTAGATAAACTTTTTTCTCTTTATTGTTAGCATTTTTATTTATGGGTGGGATTTATTCTTTCTTGAGTATTCATGGTAGTGATGCTTGTTTTTCAGGTACCAGACCCAGTACTCCTTTGAGAATTTCTTGTAAGGTTGGTCATGTGGTAGTGAACTCCTGCAGTTTTTGTTTGTCTGGGAAATATACTATTTGTCCTTCATTTCAGAAGGATAGCCTTGTAGGGTAAAGTATTCTTGGCTGACAATTTTTGTCTTTTAATATTTTGAATATATCATCCCGTTCTTTTCTGGTTTTTAGGGTGATGTTAGTCTGATAAGAGCTCCATTATAGGTGACTTGATGCTTCTCTTTTGCAGCTTCTCTCTTTGAGTTTTGCCAATTTATCTATAACATGTCTTTGACTATAACATGTCCTGGAGAGAACATTTTTGGGTTGGATATTTTGGGGATCATTGATCCTCCAGTATCTGAAAATCTGTATCTCTCCCTATACCTGGGAAGTTTTCTGCTATTATTTTGTTGAATATGTTTTCAATGCCATTTTCTTTTTCTTCCCCTTCTGGGATACCCATGATTCAGATATTTGAGCACTTAAGGTTGTCTGTTCTCTCTCTTAGATTTTCTTTAATTTTTTAAATTCTTTTTTCTTTCTTTCTTTTTTTTTGGTCTGCCTGTTATTTTGAACAGGTCATCTTCAAGGTCAGAAATTCTCTCTTCTGCTTGTTCTAGCCTGCCAGTTAAGCTCTCCGTTATGCTTTTTATTTTGTCAAATAAATTCTTCAGTTCTACAAGCTGTGCTACAGTCTTTTTCAGGGCATTGATTTCTTTGTACATTTCCTCTTTTGTGTCCTGTATACTTTTTCTTATTTTGCTGTGTTGTCTAATTGAGTCTTCTTGTATCTCATTTAGTTTCCTGAGAATTGTTGCTCAAAATTCCTTGTCAGTCATTTTAAGGACTTCCTGTTCTATAGGATCTAGAACTTGAGAGTTGTTATATTCCTTTGGTGGTGTTTTACTTTCTTGATTGTTAATATTTCTAGTTTCTCTCCACTGGTGTTTAGTAATTGTGGCAGAGGGTTTCATGGTCCACTCATTCCATCCTGGTGTCTGGCCTGGATCCCTCAGGGGATGCTTATTCAGTGTTGCTGCCTTAGGGCATGGGAGTCAGCAGGTCAGACCTCTCAAGGGCAGGCACTCAGGTAGACTGGATCCTGTGGTGGGTGCCAGTTCAGCACTGCTGCCTTGGGGTCTGGGGGTTGACAGGTCAGGCCTCTCAGGGGGTGGGTACTTTCCTGGGCTGGATCTCATGGTGGGTGCTGCTTCCTGCAATAAAGTTTAAGCAATGGTTAAACAATAGATCCAGTTTGAGTTGGTCACATGGTTACGAGTGTAGACATTATGAGCTGTTTAAAAGCCAAAAAATTATACATTTTTTTAAACTACAAAAGAAAAGGCACTGAAACATTCTATCAGCTTTAATTTCTAATATTGAAAATATTGATTTCTATAACCCACACAAACAAAAGTCACTTTGAGGGTTGCACCTTCTTTCTTTTTAAAAGAGTGAAGTGTTCTTGAAACTAAAGCATGAGAAAACCACTGTGGATTATCCCCAGCCACAATTGGCCCATTTTCTGCTATGACCTCATAAGAAGCCATTGTTAGGAAATTCCAGGCACCTGTATAAGTACCTGTCTAGGCCTAGATGTTTGGTCCTTTTAACCCAGAAAGCTGATTTTTGGTGACCTGAGCGACTTTGACCATTAGCATTTTTTTCTTTGATTTTGGACTGTTTGGTTTTGGGGTGGTTGTTTTTTTTTTTCTCTTTTTTTTCCTTTTTCTCATTTTTTCTTTTTATTTATTCCTTTCTTTATAAAAATTTTTAAAATATTTTTAGCTTTACTTGTTTTCCCATTTTTTTGGTGTTTTTCTATTTTTTATTATTTTATTTTTATTTTTCTCATCTTTTTATTCTTTTTTCTTTGTCTCGCTTTTTCTTTATATTCCTTAAAATATGTGTTATTATTATATTTTTGGTTTTTATTTAGTTTGTTAGTAGTGTTAATATTTTTAGTTAGTATTACTAGTAGTGTTAGTATTTTTAGTTAATATCATCAGTTCATATTGTTAATGTACTTAGCAGGTCACTATGCTGCAGGGCCTCTTGGCCATCTCTGCTGACCAGTAAGTGGTATTGACAACTCCCAGTTCCTCAAGACCATTAATCAGGGAAATGTCACCAAGGTGGCATTGACATGGCACATCCTGACTGGGGTTACACCTTTGGTGACCCCAAATTCTGCTTGTCTTGACCCAAGCTGACTGATGTGGAAGGAGATTCCTTTGGAGGAGGTACTCTGCAGTAGTTGGTTCTATCTGGGTCTCCACAACAGCTATTGCCCTATTTAGCTGGAGGGATGGTGCCTTGCAGTGCTTGTCTTGACCCAAGCTGACTGATGTGGAAGGAGATTCCTTTGGAGGAGGTACTCTGCAATAGTTGGTTCTATCTGGGTCTCCACAACAGCTATTGCCCTATTTAGCTGGAGGGATGGTGCCTTGCATGTTCTTTGGCACACAGTTGGCCCCCCTAGTGTTTCAGCTTTAGGAGGAGCCTGTACAAAGTAATCACTATCCCAGTTACTCTCCTAATATTGGTATTTATCTTCCAAGTATTAATTTCAATAAGCAATGTGATTTGTATTTTTCATGACACTCATATACTTTTAAAATCCTGTATAAGACCTAAACAAGGTCGTTTGGGGGTGTGGGGCAATGTCTTTGGGCAGTCAGTTACCTCTGAGCATAAATATATGTGAGACTGTGAACATAACTTACTCTACCTTAGCCCTTACCACTTGTTATGTCCTTTGTGTGAACCCTGCCACTGTAACTAGGGGCAAAGTAGTTAGAACAATAGGTAGAAACAGCTTGCTGACTACAAAGAAGGAACTTAATGACTAAGTACTGGTATTGCAACAGCTAATCTGGCTATCTGTAAAACAAGACCACCAATGATAATAATCATTGTCATAAGACATTTGGAGTTAGTGACATTAGCTTATTTTTTAGTTAGCAATTGCTTTTTGGCTTTTTCCACTGCTTTGTGTGAACTGCCTATATAAACTTGGGCTTGACCAGGAGGTGGTGCAGAAAAACTTTGCATATGCTTCTGGGTCATTGCCTGCCCAATGCATCATCCTGTAAGAAAATTACCCTTTAAGTAAAATTATTTGCCTTACTGCATGGAAGTGTATGTTTCATTTTCGGTCTTAAGATACCTTTTCAGTTTGGTGGGCACTTTTGGCCCACCTTCAGACAGTATAATATATTAACAATATGTTAACAAGCCTACACTACTTTTTTCCCCCTTTCTCCAGAATAAGCTAATGACTTTTCATTCTCTTTACATTTCTCTCTTTGCAGATGTCACAAAGTTGTTCTAACAACCTCTCTAATAGAGCTATTTAGAGATAACTTTAGCACACCAATCCTGAGCTTCTGGCTCATGTCTCCCTGCCCAGTGATCAACAGAAACTCTGAAAGCCAGGAGGGAGAGGAATATATCCAAAGTGCTGAGAGGAAAAAAAACCCCTACCAACCAAAGATACTATACCCATCCAAGCTATTCTTCAGAAATGAAGGAGAGACGGGCCGAACCCGTGGTGCACTCGGGAGCTCCCGCCGCGGGTTCGGATCCTATATAGGGTTGACCGTTGCGCTCACAGTGCTCACTGGCTGAGTGCGTTGCGGCCAGTCTCAAAAAGGACAAAAAAAAAAAAAAATTCTATTGAAAGCTCTGCAACTGATCTGGGTGCAATAATTTTGGCACCTATTGAGTAGAAAGTTTGCTCAGCTGTAATCTTTCAGTCAGACTTGCATAAGCTGAGCTAATTGAGAGATGTCTGTGGTGCTGGCTATTGTTTCTGCTGTTAATCATCGATCCTCTTCAATTAGGGCACAGACAAGATTAATTTTTTCCACGAAAATTGAGGTGGGTGGTCTACTGCTGCAGGCTTCATCTTTTTTTTTTTTTTTTTTTTTCCTTTTTTTTTTTTGACCGGCCGCACCTTGCTCAGCCAGTGAGCGCACCGGTCATCCCTACATAGGATCCGAACCCGTAGCGGGAGCGCTCCTGCGCTCCCAGTGCTGCACTCTCCCGAGTGCGCCACAGGCTCAGCCCTGCAGGCTTCATCTTCAACATGGTCTCATCCCTTCTTAAAATTAATTATCCATTTCTAAACTGCAGATTTCTTTTGGGCATTGTCCCTATAAACTTTTCATAAAGCATTAATAATTTCACCATCCTTCCACCCAGGCTTCACCATAAATTTGATGTTTGATTTTGCTTTAATGTTAGCAGAATTCATGTTGCTCTGATACAGGATCTTTTGAAACTGGTGACATATTCTTCTTGGTGTTTCAAACTAGATCCTGTTGAGACATGTTACAACTTAGTGTGAGTTTATTTTGGTGCAAAGAAGTTTTGCAATCCATGCATGTTTTTTTCATAGTATGCATTTTTCCATGAACTTTTTGAAGACCCCTCATATATGCAATGGGATATTATTCAGCCTTAAGAAAGGAGATACTGCCATTTATCACCATATGGATGAATCTAGAGGACATTATGCTAACTGAAATAAGCCAAACACAGAAGGAAAAATACTGCATGATCTCACTTATAATCATTTTTTTAAAAAAATCAAATACATAGGAATAGAGTAAAGCAGTGGTTACCAGGGACAAGAGAAATAGGAAGATCTAGATCAAAGGGTACAAAATTGTAGTTATGTTGGATGAATAAGTCTAGATATCTAATGTACTATAGTTAATAATAATGACTATCGTTAATATTGTACTGTAAACTGGGTATATAAGAGTAGATTTTAGGTACTCTTACCATGGGTGGGGGGCAAGGTAGAAAGGTTACTACATGAAATGATGGATATACTAATTTGCTTGACTGTAGTAATCACCTCATTAGGTATATGTACATCAAAACATCAAGTTGTACACCTTAAATATACACAATTCAATTTTTTTAAAGGTGGGATATAAAAGTATTGAATATAATCCCTATTCTATAAAAACAAAGGTATGTTTGCCTCTGCATAGGAAAGTTGACTGTATACCACAGTGACATAGTTATTCTCGGTGATGAGATTAGAAAGCGCAGAGCATGTTCTCATTAAAGAGAGTTTTTATTAGGAGGCCAGAAGGTTTGTTTTTCCAATGCTTGAATTTACAATTAGATGCTTTGTGTGTTTTAAATGAGGAACTAAAATTTTAACGTGATCTTTCTCTCTTTGGGTTGTTTCATTTTGGTTTTAGTGGGGCAGCGAGTGAGGTGACGGTCCTGAAGACTCTTGTTACATGGGGCACAGGAGCTCCCAGGGGAGTCTCACACGTGGCCTGTGGGTGCTAGTTCCCCTTCAGAGCCCACCTCAGCAGGGTTCATCCTCCTCTGTCTGCTGTTTGTTTTAATTTGGTTTTTGTCTGCTATTTTCCAAAGGGAAAGTTCTAAATGTTTCCAGGGATGGTGATGGGAGTTTGTTTTCCAAGTGAGTATTTCTGGGCACCTGATTAAACTTCTTTGTCAGTAATAAAAATCTGTACTAGGGCCGGCCCGTGGCTCACTC
>NW_007733217.1:27350-29131 GCF_000696425.1 Galeopterus variegatus
AAAAAAAAAAAAAAATCTGTACTGTTTTGAATTAGTTCCATCATTTCACAGTGATATCTCCCATCTTCTGCAATCCCTACCAAAAATGATTGTTCTGTGTGAAAGCTTTCTGCTGGGAAGACACTGGTGTGTTATTACTTTTATCAGCTTAAAAAACCAATAATTGTTTCCAGGGGGTTTTTTTTTGGGGGGGGGATTAAAGCAGCTGGGTATTTTCAAGCTGAAAATTAAAAGTATTTATTATAGAAGTACTGGTGATATACTCACAGGACAGAATAAGGCATATAATTTATTTGTTGTAAAATGTGAAAATTCTAGAAGGGCTTCCTCTGATCTGTAAAATTTTCCCTTTCAAAAAAGTTTTTTTATTCTATAACTTTGTTTTTACAGACCCACTGGGTCACTGAAAGTGAGGTAGCTGTGTGGGGCTGTGGATAATGGTGCACACACCTGACTTTTATGCCATCTTGGACTTACCCTACTTTGCACAATAGAGATGCCAAGGCTGGCCTTGTGAAGATGGGGTTATTTTTGCATTATGATTTGAGAGATGCTGAAATGTCCTTTAACTGCTTTCCTTATACCCCAAATTACACACTTAGAGGCTTATGCTTCTAGGTCTTGAAGGCTTCTCATCATGAGTTTCAGTTAAAANGTGAAAGCCTGCATACGGTCCTGCAAAAAACTGGAAAAACACCAGGAAAGACAGAGGCCAAACAGCAGAAGTCCCAGCATGGTAAGGGGTCCCAGCAGAGGCATCAGTCAAGGGGTCCATTTCCATAGCTTGCTCCACCCTTCCCAAGAATTGGTGGCAGCCTGTCTCATTTTCGCCATTTGGTCACAGAGTTGTTGGGCCATATTTCTAATGATACCAGATTTATTGGTATAAAAGCAGTATTCTTCTCCTAAGAATAGACAGAGACCTCCCTTCTCTGCTGTTAACAGGTCTAATCCTCACCTGTTCTGTAAGATGACTTCTGCTAGGGAATCTAATTGGTCTTGGAGGGCTATCATAGTTTGGGCTACCTGCTCAATTCCATCAGCCAGCTCTTGGGTTACTTTATGATAGTAAGTTGTTGTGGTAGCTATGTCTCCCACACCTGTTCCCACTCCTGCCACTATGCCAAGCCCAAGGAGCAGGGGAATGACCTGAATAGCTCATTTCACCCAAGTATGAGCCACCAGCGGGATCTCTAAAATTTGGCTGCCAGCGACAATGTTAATTTGGGTTGTTAAAATTGCTAAGGCACAAGTTCTCATCCAGTTCTGTGGAAGGCATTTATATGAAAATGGTCCACAAACAAAGTAGACCCTCTTCCAGGAGCTATAGGTGATGTTCATGTTGTCCCTTGGAATGGTCTGGTTGCAATGTTTTACTGTAAGATTGCCCACTTCTATATTTCTAGTAAGATTTGTTAGACAATACCCTGCTGGCTGAGTTAAAGTGATGTGGGTGGCCACCATTCCCAAGAGGACTGAGGTATGGTTGTCTGTAAGCCAATTAGACAGGTTGAAGTTAGATAGGGGTGTAGCCTGGTATTGGGGAAGGGTCGATCATAGGAAGAGCCAACATTACCCTGTTAATGAGGGGGATGTATAATTAAGTAAATGGTGGGTGGTGTTGAGGAGCTGCATTACTGTGGGGTCTATTTGGGATGGATGTTGGGGTTGAGGGAGCCAGAGATGATGTTGGCTTGGCTGGGTGGGAGTAAGGTTTTTAACAATTTGTTTAATTTGCTTTTGATGTGATTTGTCCTGGAGCCCTCCCCCATTGCTATAAC
>NW_007733217.1:29978-31825 GCF_000696425.1 Galeopterus variegatus
CAGATACCTGTGTTAATGGCAAGAGCCACAGAAACAGAGGGAGGAAAATTGTGAGGGCGGGGGGCTGACAGAACACATAATAGAAAAAAGGAGTAAAGGGTGAATTCATAAGGGTTGTAATCACAAAGGACGCCCTGCCAGGCTAGCTTGGTCACCCACTCAAGGATATTGTCCATGTCAAAGGAGGCAGGCTGGGATCTGTCTCAGATTATGTCTAGAATAAACGATGTGAAGCAGGCCTGTAAGAGTGAAAGGATAACTACCAGGGGAAATATCATCCCTTATGGGATTGGGGCAGAAAAAGTTAATTTAAAAGGTACATTGACGCAGTGAGATTGCTAAGAAACATCCTACTGACAGGAGGTATAGGAGTGACAGGAGAAATTTTTCTATGTTGCTGCAATCTTTTGGGGCAGTGGATGCCAATCCTATGGCCAGTGTTAGGACAAGTAGTACAGTAAAGGTTAGAGACACAGGGTGGCATATACTTATCATGTCCCACGATGGCAAACTCGTGATAGCAGGTTGGGATCAGTCTTGGAGTGGCTCTTGTATGAGCGAGGTAGAGGGGGCCTGTGAAAGCAAGAGGATGACTGCCGGGAGGGGAGATGATTTCTCCTCTGGAATTGGGGGAAGGGTGGAGGTCCCAGAAATTTTTAATTTTGTAGGTCCTAAGATAGACGAAGTATAAGGAAATGTTGGGTTAGGGGTTGAGCAGAAGGACCCCTCTGGGTTGGTGTGCATAGACTCACCGGGTGGAGCCTCAGCTGCTAGCTTTACCAAAGACAGGTGGTACCAAGAGGCCTTTCCTAGCACCTTTACTGCTGTGGGGGTGGTGGGAAGTACTGTATAAGGCCCCTCCCAGCATGGTGAGAGGGGCTTTGGGGTCCGGGTTTTAATGTATACTTCTTGTCCTGGGCTTAGTTGTAAATTTGAGGGAGCAGTGTGGCAAGGATGAGGTAGTAAAAGGTTGCCTTGTTCACAAAGAAGTCCCTAATGAGCAAAAGAGTAGGGTGATACTGACCTAAAGGTGATGAGCTAGGAGGTAGTGGCATAAGGGTGAAGGGCCTGCCATACATGAGTTCAAGTGGGCTGAAGCCAGTGGGTTTACGGGGGGCAGCCCGTAAGCGAGCTAGTGCCAAAGGGAGGAGCTGTGTCCAGGGAAGATGAAGCTCCGTGCACAATTTGGTGAGGTGTGCTTTAATGAGATCGTTAGCCTTTTCTACTTTGCTGGACAACTGAGGCTGATATGGTATGTGAAGGTGCCACTTGATGTTTGGGGTTTGGGCTGTGAGGTGTGTGACTTGGGAAATGAATGCCGGGCCATCGTCTGACTGCAGGCCGGTGGGTAGGCCAAGATGGGGGATGACTTCTGAGGCGAGAGCTCGTGTCACTGCATGTTTGGGGTTTGGGCTGTGAGGTGTGTGACTTGGGAAATGAATGCCGGGCCATCGTCTGACAGCAGGCCGGTGGGTAGGCCAAGACGGGGGATTTCTGAGGTGAGAGCTCGTGTCACTGTGGCTGCATCCTCCGAAACGGAAGGAAAGCCTCTGCCCATCCTGTGAAGGAATCTACTAAGGTTAAGAGGTAGCGCATTTTCTTGTGGGGAGGCATGTGGGTAAGATCAATTTGCCAATCTTGGCCAAGAGTACGGCCTCTAGCCTGATGGGTGGGAAAGGATCGGATCTGGAGGCCACCCTGATTGGAGCAATGGGAACAAATAGGGCAGTTTTTGGTGATTTGTTTAAGTAATTTGGTCATGTGGGGATAATGGTATAAAGGCTGGAGGAGGTGTGATAGGGGTTCATGGCCTGTGTGGATTGTATTGTGGAAATCTAAGAGGATTT
>NW_007733217.1:32007-34021 GCF_000696425.1 Galeopterus variegatus
ACCCTGATTGGAGCAATGGGAACAAATGGGGCAGTTTTTGGTGATTTGTTTAAGTAATTTGATCATGTGGGGATAATAGTATAAAGGCTGGAGGAGGTGTGACAGGTGTTCATGGCCTGTGTGGATTGTATTGTGGAAATCTAAGAGGATTTCTTTCGCTTGTGTCTTAGGGAGAACATAATGACCAGAAATAATATACCAGCCATCTTTCTTTTGTGCCCGCAGTTCTAGGAGGTGGTGCACCTCTTGAGGGGCACACTGGAGTGAAGGCATAAGGGTGATAAGAAGAACCTGGGTGAGGAAACTGTGGGGATCTGATGATTGAGTGGCCTGTTTTGCAGTTAGGTCTGCTCATTTGTTACCCTGATCTATGGGGCTATTGGAGGTCTGGTGTCCCCTGAAGTGTATAACTCTGACCTCCTTTGGAAGCTGAGCAGCCTCAAGAAGTGTCCTGATGAGGTGTCCACATTTTATGGGCCCTCCTTGGGTGGTCATGAATCCTCTCTCCTTCCTTATAGCTGTGCACGAATGTAAGATGTGGTAAGCATATTTAGAATCCATGTATATATTGACTTGTTTACCATTGGCCAGGGTGAGAGTGCAGGTGAGGGCAATAAGTTCTGCCTGTTGGGAGGTGGTGTTAGGAGGAAGGGGAGCAGCCTTGATGGTTCGTGTTAAGCTTACTATGGCATATCTTGCCCAGGGGGCTGGTGCAGAGGTGGTGCTCCCATCTGTGAACTATGTGTGTTGGAGCTCTGTAATGGGCTGTGGTGAGATGTGTGGAAAGGGACTGAGGAAAAAGTCTAGGGCCTCCATACAATTGTGTTCTATGGGTTGAGAGTGCCTTGGGATGAGAGTGGCTGGGTCCGAGGGAGGGCAAGGTTTGAAGGAAAACAGAATTTTCAATGAAAGGTGGATGAGTTGTGGATGGGAGGGAGAGAGAATTGGCATTGCCTTATGACTGACAAGGTCTTGAAGATGGTGGGGGGAACAAATGACTACTGTCCAAAGATTAATTTAGAGCTTTCTTGTGATAGAAGGGCAGCTGCTGCCAAGGCCCATAGGCAAGGGGCCCATCTCTGGGCTGTGGTGTCTAGTTGTTCTGAGAGGTAGGCAACTGGGGAGAAAATATCTCCTGCCTCTTGTCCCAAAACCCTGACTGCCAATCCCTGGCAGTGACATATAGAATAAAAGGATGAGACAGATTTTGGAGAGATAGAGCTGGGACTGTGAAGAGAGCAGCCTTTAATTGCTGGAAGGGAGAATGAATGGGCTTTGTGGGATCTAATGGAATGGCGAGATCCACTTTGGCTGCCTCATAAAGTGGCTTTGCTAGCATGCCAAAATTGGGAATCCATAGGCGAAGATACCCTGCAAATCCCAGGAAAGAAAGGATTTCATCCTTTGTGGTGGGGGTAGGGAGTTCAGAAGTTAGGCTTTTGCAATCTACAGTTATCTCTCTGGTGCTGGGAGTAAGGTGGACTCCCAAATAGGTGACTGAAGGGGAGGAAATTTGGGCCTTGCTAGGGGACACTTGATATCCCCTGGAGACCAGGAAATTAAGGAGAGCAATAGTGTGGGCCTGTGAGTCCTCATATGAGGGGCTACATAGGAGAAGGCCATCTACATACTGTAGTATAGTGCTAGAAGTGGGTGGAAGTTCAGATAAGTCCCGAGCTAAGGCTTGGCCAAAGAAGTGGGAGCTATCCCGAAACCCTTGGGGCAGGACCTTCCAGGTGAGTTGTTGGGATCGATGTGTGTCAGGATTGTGAAAGTGAACAAGTCTTGGCAGGAGGGATGAAGGAGAATAGAAAAGAAAGCATCTTTGAGGTCAAGGACTGAAAAGAAACAAGTCGTAGTAGGAATGGTGGATGGGAGGGTGAAGGGATTGGGAACAAGTGAGGTTATGGGTAAAACGGCTGCATTAATGGCTTGGAGGTCCTGAACCAAGTGGTATGAGCCATTGGACTTCTTCACTGGGAGGATGGGTGTGTTGTATGGTGAATGAGTGGGT
>NW_007733217.1:34535-37486 GCF_000696425.1 Galeopterus variegatus
TGAACTTCGAGAGAATGTCACGCCCCAATAAAAGGGCAGGGCATTGGGGCATAACCAGGAATTTATGTGAAAAGTGGGTGTGGTGAAGTGTGCAGGGGAGGGGTGGTGTCTCGAGGACAGTATTTGGATTCTGTACCACCCACCATGGAGATAGAGGATGAAGTGGTGGGCCCCAAATATTTGGAGAGAGTGGAGTAAGTGGCCCCTGTGTCGATAATAAAAGAGATTGGCTTACCTGCTATGAGGAGAATTACCCTGGACTCACGCGTGGTGATCTCTGTGGGGGCCTCAAATCCTGGGCAAAGCCAAGAAGTTCAGGCAAGGACGGTCTTACCAGTGGGGCGGGGATTGGCCCACTCCCTCTCTGGCGAGTGGAGCAGTCGACCCCCCAATGACCCTCCTGCTTGCAATATGGGCAAGGCCTGGGAGGGGGCCTAGGGTTAGGACAGGCTCGAGCCCAGTGGCCCAGTTGGCCACACTTGACACAGTTGCCAGGTGGCACATTTCAAGGTTTTGATATGTGAGCCCTTTGGGTAGTAGGTCCCCGGATGGCATCGGCCAGAAGCTGGTATTTGTATCACTCCTTCTTTTCCTCCTCCTCTCTGTTGTTTAAAACTTTGAAAGCCAGATTGAGGAGGTCTGTCTGGCTGCAACTGGGGCCATCTTTGAGATTTTTTAGTTTTTTCCGAATGTCTGGGGCAGACTGGGTGATAAAATGGGAATGGAGGTGAGCCATCCCAGCCAGGGAAGAGGGATCTGTGTGAGTATATTTTTTTAGTGCCTCTGAGAGATGGGTTAGGAACTTACTGGGGTTCTCAGTGGATCGTTGGTAATTTCTCTCAATTTATCATAATTAACCAATTTGTGGGTGAGTTTTTGTAAAGCAGAATGTATATGGGTGACCATTTGATCTTGGAGGTTACGGTCCCGATGTCTGCTCTAATAATTCCAATTGGGGTCAATATGGGGGACGGCTTCAACACCTGTGGGCAATCTATTGTTTTGAGCATGTGAATCATTTGTGTGTTGTTGGGCCACCACCCAGACCTGTTCTCTAGCCTCAGGCAAAAGGGTAGTTGTAAGAATCATGAAAATATCATGCCAAGTGAGGTCATAGGATTGTGTGAGGTATCTAAATTTATATAAGGATCAGGGTCAGTTTGGAAAGATCCAAGATGCTTTTCAATCTGGGAAAGCTCAGAAAGAGAAAAGGGAATATGAACACGAATAATGCCCTCTGTACCAGCAACCTCGTGGAGGGGATATGAGGGGGCCGGCGGGTCAGGAGGGGCCGGATGGGTGGAGGAGGCGTCCTGAGAGTGGGTGCAGGGTGCTGAAGGGGAAGGGGCAGGTGCAGGTGAAGGGGTTGGGGAGGGGCTGGAGGCCTATGGCAGAGGCCNGAAGTGGGAGCTATCCCAAAACCCTTGGGGCAGGACCTTCCAGGTGAGTTGTTGGGATCGATGTGTGTCAGGATTGTGAAAGTGAACAAGTCTTGGCAGGAGGGATGAAGGAGAATAGAAAAGAAAGCATCTTTGAGGTCAAGGACTGAAAAGAAACAAGTCGTAGTAGGAATGGTGGATGGGAGGGTGAAGGGATTGGGAACAAGTGAGGTTATGGGTAAAACGGCTGCATTAATGGCTTGGAGGTCCTGAACCAAGTGGTATGAGCCATTGGACTTCTTCACTGGGAGGATGGGTGTGTTGTATGGTGAATGAGTGGGTCGTAAAAGGTTGGAGGAAAGGCGTTTATGTATGATAGACTTTAACTGTATAAGATGATTGAGAGTGATGGGTATTGAGGTATGTTAGGAAAAAGAGAAGGGTCTTTTAAGAGAACATGGATGGGGGAGTGATGAGTGGCAATGGAGGGGGAAGATGTATCCCATACAATTGGGTTGACCAGGTTAGAGGAGAAGGGAAAGGTGGAGTCTATAGAGTCCAGTCCTGGGGTGGCTTGGGCCAACAATAGCAAGGAAGGTGTTTGATCATATAAGGTTCAAGTTGCCCTGAACTTTGAGAGAATGTCATGCCCCCCAAAAAGGGCAGAGCATTGGGGCATAATCAGGAATTTATGTGAAAAGTGGGTGTGGTGGAGGGTGCAGGAGAGGGGTGATGTCACTTGAGGGCAGTATTTGGATCCCGTAACACCCACCATAGAGATAGTTTGAAGTGGTGAGCCCTGAATATTCAGGGAGAGTGGAGTAAGTGGCCCCTGTGTCAATAACAAAAGAGATGGGCTTACCTGCTATGAGGAGAGTTACGCTGGGCTCACATGTGGTGATCTCCATGGGGCCCTCGAACCCTGGGCCTTGTCAGTCCTCCTGGGCAAAGCCAAGAAGTTCAGGCAAGGACAGTCTTACCGGTGGGGCAGGGATTGGCCCACTCCCTCTCTGGCGAGTGGGACAGCTGACCTCCCAATGACCTTCCTGTTTGCAATGTGGGCAAGGACCGGGAGGGGGCCTGGGGTTAGGACAGGCTCAAGCCCAGTGGCCCAGTTGGCCACAATTGAAACAGTTGCTGGGTGGCATGTTTTGAGGTTTTGATATGAGAGCCCTTTGGGTAGAGGCTCCCCAGATGGCATCGGCCAGAAGCTGGTATTTGGCCTGATCCCTCTTGTATCTCTCCTTCTTTTCCTCCTCCTCTCTATTGTTAAAAACCTTGAAAGCCAAATTGAGGACATCCTTCTGGCTTGAATTGGGCCGTCTTTGAGTTTTTTTGTTTTTTCCGAATGTCTGGGGCAGACTGGGTGATAAAATGGGAATGGAGGTGAGCCATCCCAGCCAGGGAAGAGGGATCTGTGTGAGTATATTTTTTTAGTGCCTCTGAGAGATGGGTTAGGAACTTACTGGGGTTCTCAGTGGATCGTTGGTAATTTCTCTCAATTTATCATAATTAACCAATTTGTGGGTGAGTTTTTGTAAAGCAGAATGTATATGGGTGACCATTTGATCT
>NW_007733217.1:38282-41624 GCF_000696425.1 Galeopterus variegatus
CCACCCAGACCTGTTCTCTAGCCTCAGGCAAAAGGGTAGTTGTAAGAATCATGAAAATATCATGCCAAGTGAGGTCATAGGATTGTGTGAGGTATCTAAATTTATATAAGGATCGGGGTCAGTTTGGAAAGATCCAAGATGCTTTTCAATCTGGGAAAGCTCAGAAAGAGAAAAGGGAATATGAACACGAATAATGCCCTCTGTACCAGCAACCTCGTGGAGGGGATATGAGGGGGCCGGCGAGTCAGGAGGGGCCGGATGGGTGGAGGAGGCGTCCTGAGAGTGGGTGCAGGGTGCTGAAGGGGAAGGGGCAGGTGCAGGTGAAGGGGTTGGGGAGGGGCTGGAGGCCTATGGCAGAGGCCGGAGTGCAGAGTAGTCTGAGGGATCGAAGGGAGGGTTGGCATCCGATGGGGGAGGCCAAGCGTGGGCAAGGAGGATTTGGGACGTAGTACAGGTTTGACAGAGGGAGGGGCAAGACCAAAGATAGAAGAAGGCCTGAACGTAGGGAATCTCTCCTGCTTTGCCGCTTCTGCGACAGAAGGATCAAGATCTGGTAGGGTGGCCAGATCGAAGGTGCCATTTACTGGCCATTGGGATCCGTTATCGAGGATCCGGGCTGGAGTGGAAGGGATCCGGGCTGGAGTGGAAGGGTTTCTTTGTCTGAGGGAACAACCAGGTAAGGTAAAGACTGGCAGCAATTTTGTACTCAATATGGCCCTGGTCGCGTCAGTGATGCCATCAATCGCATCCAAGGTGGTGCAGCTGCATACAAGATGGTGCCAGTCATATCCAAGATGGTGCTGGCCACATCCAAGAGCTATCACCAACATGTGCAGAGGGCACATTCGGGGACCGCGGACACAGATGTACGATAAACTGTGTAGCGATGGAGACAATCTAGCTCTTTACTAAACAATTCAATGAGATGAATGATGGACTCGAGTCTGTCCTTGGACTTTCTGGCTTGGCCAGTAGCCCCTGAGATGCGTCCCCTATGAAGAAGATGTGCACTAGGTCACCGTGTGCAGCTGAGGAGAGTCAGGTGGCTCTCTGTGGAGAACAGATCTCACACTTCCTTTGTCCATCCCCACTCCAGAGATTGGGTTGAGAGACATACCATCTTGCTGCAGGAAGGAGTTTGTTAGCAAGCCCTGGCAGACATCTGGTTCCTTGTACTCCTACCTACTTCACCACTGGAGATTTTGAGAAGTTGGAGCATTTATCAGAAATGGCTTTCACTGTTAAAAATGTTCCTTTTTAGTTGTGTTCAGTTGTTCAGTTAAAAGAGAAGGCTTGAGTGCTGCTTGGCTACTTCATAGATACATAGCACAGCAGTTCCTTTCAGATACCTCATCCCTTTGCAAGCTGGCAGCTCTGGTAGATGCTTTTCAAATCCATTTTCTTTTCCCCAGTCAAAAGGGAGAGGAATTGTTGACATACTGTGTACCAGAGCACCTGAAGCAAACCTATTTCCAGCTTATTTAGCACAGGTAAAGAAACTGCCAGTGATGCATTATTAATTTTGCCCCCTGAAGCTCAGTGTGCTAACAGGTATGCTGAGTACTGCCCCCTCTCTGCCATCCAGTGAGGGCTGGCACTGGCACGCCCCCCACTGCTTTCCCTGCCCAGGCTGCCAACATGTGCAGGGTTGGTTTCAGCTGTGTGCAACCTCCAAGCTTCTGGAGCACAAAAGATCACTAGGTCACCCCAGCATTTCTGTTAGTTTATTCCAGGGCACAGTAATGTTCCCACAGCTCATGCAACAGCTTGTATCAAGTAGATCTATTTTGCATACATTTTCAGATAGCCATAAAAGAAAAAAAGTCTGCTTGTTTAGGAAGCCATGATTTTTTATGCTTTCTGATAAAAGTTTTTAAATGATTATTTTCTTAAATAATGAATGAAAAACAAATAATCAAATATTTCCAATATGTGCAACATATATGATGGACAAATTGGTGAGAAAACAATTAACACCTTAGTAGTAAAATATTAAGAAAAGGCAGTTTAACAAAAGAAATACAAGTCTAATAAAATTATAAAAATATTTTAAACATCACTAATAATAAAAGAATAACTATAAAACCATGCTTTTTTAAAGCATCAGATTGGCAGAGATGGAAAAAACCCAGTTTTCCATGTCAGTAAGGAAACAGGAAAAGTGCCTTCTCAAGTACTGTTGGTGGGAGCATTCCTGGGGACAATGTTTTTGTAAGGCTGTTTGGCAACGTATGATGACAACTTAGAATGCACACACATGCACTTTCTGACAACACAGTTTCCCATCTCCTAACTCATCCCAGCACAGGCAGATGAGCCTCCAGGTGACCAGCCCAGGACCACCCCGGGTGGCCTATGCATTTCCCGCGAGCCACAGTGGTGGGCACCTGCCCTGCCTCCCGCTCCCTCTGACGTGTGACTCACTGGGCACAGGGCTTATGCTTAGCCCCAAAGCCAGCCCAGGGGATCGTGCTGGTGACTGAAAGGAACTTTCCTTCTCTGTGGATAGAATGATCACGTGGATTCTAGAGCAGGGGTCTTGGCATTGGTCAGAAGGAAACACTTTACATTTTCCTGCGGCAAATCCTTCACATCTTGCTACGGCCATTGTGGCATCTCTACAGATGCCAGGTGACTGCTGTCTCCAGGGTTCACAGTGCTGCTTTGGGGTCCACCTGTAGGTCCTTATCCAGGACAGCTTGGGTGTGTCCCACCCTGACTGGGACCAGCAGGAACTGGAGATGGGATGGGCCTGGGGTTGCTGCAGCATCAGTCAGGCTCCTCCGCTTCCTCACTCCTCCACCACTTTTGCTAGAGCTTCAACTTCCAGGGAACAGCGGCTTTGTCACTCCAGTCCCTTATAAAAATGGACCTGGAGCCTCTTGGCCATGTGAGAGGTCTGAGTGTGCCCTCACAGAGCAGTTTGCTTTGTCTTGATTAATGGTGTCTCCGCATACAAGGGTCACCAGATGGTCAGAGTGGCCAGTGTGGGGAGCATTCGGTGGTTGTGTTGTGCATTTTTTTTCAAGAGGCAGCATTTGGAATTAGAAAGCCATTTACACATGCCTTACATTAATTTACATATCAACTTCTGATAACTAACTCCAAATACTCTTGTATGAATTCAACTAATTATTGTAGCTAACCACTGTTGTAGCCAAACCCAGCATTAAGGGCTTTACATACATGAAATACTGAATAGATCTGCAAATTCTTAATCATGGTAATTGTAAATCAGCTTAGGCTGCTCACAAATGCAGCTGGCAGTAGCTACTCCTTAGCCCTGATTCCTTTGGCTGGAGTGATGTCTTAATGAACACATTCTAGGGAAATTGTGCCTTT
>NW_007733217.1:41827-57404 GCF_000696425.1 Galeopterus variegatus
CCCTGATTCCTTTGGCTGGAGTGATGTCTTAATGAACACATTCTAGGGAAATTGTGCCTTTGTAACAGTTAGCTGAGTTAACTGCCACCCACCATCCCCCCAAAAAAAAGAAGGAAAAGAAACTAACAGTTATTTACTATCTCTCATTTAATAGGCACTGTGCTAACACTGGCACCATCATCCTTCCACATCTAGTCTATCATTTAATATAAGAAATCTGCGTTGTTGTTGGGTGATGAAGAGAACACATAGAAAAGGTCGTGTTGCAGGTGACATGAACATTGCCCTCTGGGTCACAGTGTACAGCCTGCATAACCGCACGCTGCAGCTCTGGGTCTACCTTCTCCTCTCTGCCTCCCTTCATACTTTATCCTGCAGTGAACAGACCCCAACCTGCCTCAACCTGAGCACTGANGCCAACATTGATAAGTCTCCTTTCCCTTCAAATTTTGGGAGAATAAATTAGGAAGAGTCTACATAATTTCCATGTTCATTTTTTCAAAGGATGTAGAAAACTACTTTTATTTTAGTAGAGACTGCTGGGGTCTCCCTCCCTCTCACTCTCTGACTCAATCTACTATGGGCACAGTTATTTGAGAATAAAGGTCTAGGGAATAATAGCGTGTCCTTACAGAGCAGTGCTACCACCCCATGAGTTTTGAGCATGAGTGATATAAAGGAAGTTTTTTGTTTGTTTGTTTGTTTGTTTGTTTTGAACATTGAATCAGCCCCTTTGCTGGCAATGTCATGCCATGAAATATTAACCTCGAGAGAATCAGGAGACCCAGCTTCTGGCTAAGCTCTGTTCCATGAGCTCTCGCTTATCTTTCTATATGACAGCAGCAATCTCTGCCTCCATTTCCTAAGCTTATCTTTCTGTTCCATCACACCTCTGAAATACACTGAATGAACATTGCTTTATTAGTGTTACTTCGTAGTTTTGAGCCACAATGAATGACAGCATTTTTATGGTATCCGGGCACCTCCTATCTTATCCCTTTTGATTTGCAAGATGTATGGCACATACTGAATTAGGAATCCTTTTGTAGAAAGAACAACTTGTGAACCATTCTCCTGGTGAGTGCCTTTTCCACTGCAGACCCAGGGCTCAGAAGCTTCTGTTGTGAACCGGACTGCCAATAATTGAGAAGCTGACTTCCTATAGATGAGCCCAATTCTGTGCTAAAGAGCTCTTCTCTCCCCACTGCTGCCCCTAGACATGCCCTTATAAACCTTCAGCAGCCAGCCTTTGCTGTGAAGAGCAGTCATGATGAAATGCACCATTCTTGGACTTGAACAGAGGGAGCGCCCTGGCTAAGAAGTTAGAGGGAGGAGAAGTCTCTGGTCTCCACACCTTTTCAAATTTGTCCTGTTTTATGTGGTAGGTGGTTTCTGGGGTCACACAGTTCTATGTCTCAGTTACACTGTGGCCTGATTGATATCCAAACACTCTGTTAAACATTGTTTTTAGAAAGAAAGTGTGGCTACCAACCAACTCATAAACAAGTTGGTAAAAGGTAATAACTTTGTAATTTGGGGTCAAAATACCTGCTGCAATATTTTAAAGTTACTGTAGCATACTGATTTTAAAAATAAATCATGTGCCCTACCTTAGTTGAATTTCTCACAATGTCAGAAAGATGATTAAAAATTTTGAATGTGAGTGAAATGTAGGATAAACTTGCCATTGTCTCTGAACTGACTCTGCTCATTGCCCTGTTGTGGCTGAGGTGTCACCGTGTCCTCTACTCTACTAAATTATAACTACTCATAAGATCTCACTTTATTCATTTATTTTCTGTGGTTTCCCCTTCTTTGAATGTCTTTGGGACCTACTTGATTAGGCTCTGCCTTGCCCTGTTATTTTTTTTTTTCAGTTTTATATTCTGAAGTATGTTTTAGGTACTATGAGGCTAGAAGCTGTATCATATGCTGCTTCTGCACTGGCAGCACCATCTGGCTCAGTGTTATGCATCCAAATATGAAGCTATGTTTCTTAAGCAGGGTCACAGGTGCTACCATATGGTAATAAAGAGGTCAATTCACCGGGAAGACAAAACAATTATTAATGCATATGCATCTAAAAACAAAGCATCAAAATACATGATGCAAGAAACAGAACTGCAAATAGAAATACATGAATCCCATATTATAATCAAAGCCTTCAGCACCCCTCTAACAGTAATTGGCAAATCCAGCAGACAGAATATCAGTAAGGACATAGTTGTACTAAACAGCACCATCAATCAACTGGATCTAAATGATATGATAGAAAATATCATCTAACAGCAGCAGAGTACATTCTTCTCAAACTCATGCAGATTATTCAACAGGATACACTACATTCTGAACCATAAAATACACCATAACAAAATTAAAAGAATAGAAATTATACGAAGTTTGCTGTCAGACTATAATGGAATTAAAGTAGAAGGAAAAAATAGAAAGATAGCTGGAAAATCCAAGAATACTTGAGATTAAACAACACACTTCTAAACAACACACATATTGAAGAATGTCTCAAAAGAAATTAAAAATATATTTTGAACTAAATGAAAATGGAAATACAACTCAAAGTTTGTGCAATGCATTAAACCAGTGATTGGATTCAATTCATAGCATTGAATGCATATAAAAGAAAGAAAATCTAAAGTTAATAATCTAGTTTCCAATTCACCTTAGGAAACTAGAAAAAGAAGAGAAGATGAAATCCAAAGTAAGCAGAAGAAAATAAATAATAAAAAGTAGAGCAGAAATCAATAAAATTGAAAACAGAAAATTAATAAAGTCAATAAAACAAAAGCTTATTCTTTGAAAAGACCAATAAAATTGATATACCTCTAGCCAGACTAAGAAAGAAAGATAGTAGATGCAGGTACTTCTATCAAACAGTAGAGATGGGCCATCACTCCTGATGGCCAATAAAGGATTATTATGAATAACTCTATGCCCATACATTTGATAACTTAGGTGAAATTGACCAATTGTTTGAAAGATGCAATCTACCAAAACTCACACAAAAAGAAATAGATAGTCAGAATAGGACTATATCTTTTAAATAAATTGAATCAATAATCAATAACCCATCTGAATAGGACTATACCTATTAAACAAGTTCAATCAATACTAATCTTCCAAAACAGAAATCACCAGGCCCAATGGATTCACTGAGGGATTCTACCAAACATTTGAGGAACAAATTATATCATTCTCTTCCAGAAATTAGAAGCATAGAGAATACTTCCTAACTCATTTTATGAGGCCAGTATTACCTTAATGTCAAAACTAGGCAAAGACATTACAAGAAAGTAAAATGACAGAACAATATCTCTTAGGAACATGGATGTAAAAATCCTCAACAAAATATTAGCAAATCAAATACAGCAATGTATTAAAAGAATTACACACTATGACCCAGTGGGATTTATTTCAGGCATGTAAACCTGGTTCACCATTTCAAAATTAATTAATGTAATCCATCACAACAACATGCTAAAAAATAAAAATTATATGGTCTGGAGAGAATCAAAATGGTGGAATAGACGATCCCCAGCATCACTCTCTCCCACAATTGACCAATTTACAACTATTAAAAAGAGAAATAACTGCCAAGCTGGGGCTGCTAGAGCTCAGAGAAAGAGGAGGAGAGATCTATTGAGATCATGAAGGCAGGAGAAGCTGTGAAGAAAGAAAGAAGAGATCACTCTGACTGCTTCAAGCCCCAGCCATTTCAAGACTGGCCTTGGTGAGCACATGGAGCAAGAGCTGGCAAAAACCATAGCTGTGCCCTTTGTGTGAAGTTTCTTGGAGACTGCAGGGGAAAGGAGTGCCTTGGTGGACCCCAGGCCAGCAAGACAACTGACAGGGTTCCTGTGGACCCACATAGGAGTAAAGAGCCACAGACAACTAAAAAATGTAGCCACTCAAAAGCTGATGAGTCATGGCCAGGGACCAGCCCATGGTCCACCCTATGGAAAGTATTTGGAGTGTTGGGGGCTGGGGAAGGTCGGCCCACCAGGGGAACATTGGGGCACAGCATGGACAGCTGATCTGCCCTCCCATCAGCACAGGCACACTCAGTGGAGACTGGTCAGGAGTATAGATCAGCAGGGGGTGCATTTCTCTGGCTCAGACCAGAGTTTCCATACAATCCATGTATATGAGACCTCACAAGACCTGGAAGTACTTAAAAGATGAACAATTAAAACCTGAGCTGCACAAAATGCCTTCCCCAGGGAATCAGCAGCAAAGCAGCAATTTAGCTCAACCACAAGGCTCAAGTGCTGGCTCCCACAGGAAGTTCCCCCATTTTAGAAGTAAGCAAAAGACAACAAATTAGTTCTAGTGTAGAGTTTAAGTAGTGGTGGTAGCTAATAATCTAACACAGAAGTGAAAGAAAACACAAAACACCTACAGATCAACAACAAAGTTCTGAGATTAACCAGTAAATGTCTAACACCAAAGAACACCTATAAAACCTAAAAGAGCTAGAAGCTCTTGAGTTGGGGTGAGGGGAACCTGAGGGCCTCAGCCATGCACCCACCCAATGTCCGCATCCAGCCCAGTGATGACTGAGCCTCTGCAGTAGTGCCACAGTCTCCTGAGCTGGGGTGATGGGCCAAGGGCCTCTGTCATGCCCCCCAGTGTCTGCCTCCAGCCCAGCAACAACCAAGATGCTTCCAGAAGACCCCAGGATCTTGTACTGGGGGGTGGGTGGGTAAGGGCCTCAGCTATGCTCCCACTATAGCTGTATCCAGCCCAATGACAACTAAGATTCCACAGAAGCCTCTCAGGCTCCTGAGCCAGGGTGAGGGGGGCCAAGGGCCTCAGCCACACCCCTGCTCCCCATGTCCACATTCAGCCTAGCAATGACTACTCTGCTGCTGGAAGCTCCCCAGGCCCTTGAGCTGGGGGAGAGGGGGCAAGGGCATCAGCCACGTCCCATTTACACCCACATCCAGCCTGGTGATAACTGCACCACTGCTGGAAGCCCCTGGGGTTACCATGCAGGTGTGGGGCTGCCGAGAGCCTCAGCCACATCCTCCTGATGTCCACATCCAGCCCAGAAATGACAATGCCATCCCTGGAAGCCCCCCTATGACCCCCAAACCAGAGTGGGGAGTGGCTGAGGGCCTCAGCCATGTCCCTCCAGTGTCCACATCCAGCCAGAAAATGACCACACTGCCACTAGAAGCCCTCTTGCACTGCCACTGGAAGCCCCCCAGGCTCCTAAGCTGGGGTGGGGGGCTGAGAGCCTCAGCCATGCCACCCTGACATCTTCATCCAGCCCAGTGATGACCACACTGCCACTAGAAGCCCTCTGAGATCCTGAGCCAGGGTGGGGGATTGTAGAGGGCCTCAGCCACACTCCGCACCATCCACAACCAGGCCAGCAAAGGAGCTAGCCATGGGCCAGCCCCACCCCCTGCCTCCACCTGCATTTCCCTGCCCCTCTCCCATCTGTCCTTCCTACTGCTCTGCAACAGCATCTTTGAATGTAAAAATAATAATAAATAAATAAAATTTTAAGAAAAGAAATGGAAAAATATCATATGTTCATATCAAAAGATACAGAAAAAGCATTTGACAAAATTCAAACACTCTTCATGATTAAAAAAAAAAATCACTCAGAAAACTCAGAACAGAGGGGATCTTCCAGAATTTGATAAAGAATATCTATAAAAAGCCTGCAATTCACATCATACTTAAAGGTAAGAAAGTAGATGCTTTCCTGATAAATTCATAAACAAAGCAAAGATATCCCCCACTAACACTATATTCAACATTGTAAGGGAAGCCCTAGCTAATGCAATAAGACAAGAAAAGGAAATAAAATGTATAGATTGAGAATGAAGAAATAAAACTGTCTTTGTTTGTACATCACATGATTGTCTATGTAGAAAATTTCAAAGGATCAACAAAACCCCTAGAACTAATAAACAATTATAGCAAGGCTGCAGGGTACAAAAGGGTAATTTGCAAAAATCAATTACTTTTCTATACCATAGTAAAGAACAATTGGAATTTAAAATTTAAAATAAATTGTATTTGCATTAGTACCAAAAGAAATAAAAAAGAAGAGAGAAAAAACTATTTAGGTACAAACCTAACAAAATAAGTACAAGATCTATGTGAAAAAAGGTACAAAACTCTGTTGAAAGAAATCAAAGAAGATCTAAATAATTAAAAGAAGATCTAAATAATTTGAGAGATGATCCATGTTCACAAATAGGAAGACTCAACATTGTCAATATGTCAGCTCTTCCAGACTTGATCTGCATATTCAACATAATTCCAATTAAAATCCCAGCAAGTTATATAGTAGGTATCAAAAAAACTGATTCTAAGATTTATATGGGAAGTCAAAAGACCCAGAATAATCAACAAAATATTGAAGGATAAGAAGAAAGTCAGAAGAATAATACTATCTGACTTCAAAATTACTATAAAGCTACTATATTCAAAACATTATGGTATTGGTGAAAAGATAGAGAAAGAAATCCACAGAATAGAAAAGAGTCCAGAAATTGACCCACATAAATACAGTGAGCTGGTCTTTGACAATGAAGCAAAGACAATTTAATGGAGCAAAGATAGTCATTTCAACAAGTGGTGCTGGAACTGGACATACACATGCAAAAAGTAAAAATAAAAAAAATAAAAGAATCTAGACACAGACCTTACACCCTTTACAAAAATGAACTCAAAATGAATCTCAGACCTAATGCAAAATGGAAAACTATAAAACTCCTAGAAGATAACATAGGAAAGAATCCAGATAGCCTTGGGTTTGGCAATGACTTAGATGCAACACCAAAGGGATGATCTGTGAAAGAAAACATTGATAAGTTGGGCTTTATTAAAATTAGAACTCTACTCTTCAAAAGACACTGCTAAGAGAATGAGAAGACAAGAAACACAGCAGGAGAAAATATTTGCAAAACACATATCCAATAAAGGACTTGTATCCAAAATATGTAAAGGACTCTTAAAATTCAACAATAACAAACATCTCAATTGAAAAATGGGCCAAAGACCTGAACAGATAACTCACAAAAGAAGACATGGATAAAATAAGCATATAAAAAGATGTTCAACATCATATATCATTAGAGAACTGCAAATTAAAACAATCGTGGAATACTACTATGCACCTATTGGAATGGCCAAAATTCAAAACACTTACAACACCAAATGCTGGAGAGGTTGTGGAGCAGCAGAAATTACCACTAATTGCTGGTGGGAATGAAAAATGGTACAATCATTTCAGAAGACAGTTTGACAGCTTCTTGAAAAACTAAATATACCCTTAAAATAGGATCTAGCAATTGCACTCCTTGGTATTTACTCCAATGAGTTAAAAATTTACATCCACACAAAACCTGCACACAAATATTTATAGCAGTTTATTAGTAATTGCCAAAAACATGGAAGGAACTAAGATGTTCTTCAATACATAAGTGGATAAACAAAGTGTCATACATCCAGACAGTGGAATATTTATAAAAAGAAATGAGCTATCAAGCTGTGAAAAGAATGGAAAAAATTTGGATGCATATATTAAGTGAAAGAAGCCAATTAAAAAGGCTCCATACTACATGATTCCAACTATATTACATTCGGGAAAAGGCAAAACTCTGGAGAGAGTAAAAGATCGGTGGTTGTCAGATGTTCTGGTGAGAGGGGTGGGGATGAATACACAGAGCACAGTGAATATCTTAAGGCAATGAAACTAATCTTTATGATACCGTAATGGTGGATACATGTTATTGTACATTTGTCAAAACCCATAGAACATACAACACAGAGGGTGAGTCCTAATGTAAAGTATGGGCTTTAGTTAATAATAATGTATTGATATTGGTCATCACCTATAACAAATGTACCACACTACTGCAAGAAGTTAATAATAGGGAAATGCCCCAGAGGAGGAAGTATATGAGTACTCTTTCTACTTCCCACTCAGTTTTCTGTAGCCTAAAACTGCTTTTTTAAAAAATAAGGCCTTGGGCCAGCCCGGTGGCGCACTGGAGAGTGCGCCGCTTGGGAGCGCGGCGGCGCTCCCGCTGAGGGTTCGGATCCCATATGGAGACCAGTTCCCGCTCACTGGCTGAGCGCGGTGCGGGCGCAACACCGAGGGTTGCGATCCCGTTGCTGGTCCCCGGTACGGGCGCGATACCAAGTGTTGCGGTCCCGTTACCGGTCAGTAAAAAAGACAAAAAGGAAAAAAAAAAATAAGGCCTGTTAATTTAAAAAGAAAAATCCAAATAATGAGCATCAAAAGTAGAATGGATAAATAAATTGTGTTATGTTCATATAATTGAATACATGCAGCAAGTAAAATAGGCCAACTATAGCTATACACAATGGTATGAGTGAATGTCACAAACAAAATTCTGTGTAAAAGAAATCAGATACAAAAGTAGACATACTATATAATTCCCTTTATATAAAATCCAAAAAGCAAACATATTTGAGTTCTGGCTTCCAGTAATGGTGAAGTAGCTTGTTGAACTTACACTCTCATAAATAAAAAATGATAAAACCTTGACAAATTATATATACACACACACAGATCCCTCTATAACATATATATTATATATATGTTATATATTATATTCAATTTATGTTTACATCTATATTACATATATAATCTCCAAAAAGTAACCAGAATTTAGAGGGAACTGAATGATGGGAATTACAACAAGTAATATTTGCAAACTTCAATTTTTTGCCTCAAAGCACTTCACAATCTGTACACAGACCAGGCAGACAGAAAATCACAATATCACTTGTAGTGTCAGATGATATATTTGGGATCCAGCAGAGTAGATAAAATGTTAGAAGAAAAATTCTGGAAGGGAGGGACCCACAAAGAGGCAAATTGAAAAATAAGTAGTAAATTTCCCCCAAGTAATTAGCTACATGTAACTACATGTGCAGAGCAGCCCCCAGGAAGTCCAGCATACATACAGCTATTGGAAGTTCAAAGAACTGAATGAGGATTTTAGACATACACACTATAAGGGAGAGATAAGGATTGGAGTTTGAGTCCAGTCAAGGTAATTCTGTGCTAGAAAAATATCAACACTCTTCAAAGGAATACAACAGAATCCAGAGTCTCTACAACTGTCATTCGTAGTTCCTAATACACACACACACACACACACACACACAAAAAAAAAAATCATAAGATGTGTGAAGACACAGGAAAATGTAATCCATACACAAAACACAAATCAGGCAATAGAACTAACCCAAAGATGTTGCAATTAGCAAGCAAGTATTCAAAAGCAGCTATTATACATATGTTGAGGGCAGTAGAGTAAAGAAAAATATTCTCATAGTGAATGAACAGATGTGGAAAATCAGCAGAGAAATTGACATTATTTTTTTTAAAAGCACACAGATTCAACATCTGAAATGAAAAAAAAAAGGTTTGAGCTTATCAGAAGATTAGAGACAGTAGGAGAAAACCTTGTAGATAGAGTAATGAAAATTACCCAATCTGAAGATAAGAGTAAGAAAAGTTTGAGGAAAAATAAACAAAGCCTTAGAGACCTGAGGGTTAGTTGATTTTACGAAGGAAAGGGGAGAGGCAGAAGAGGTAAATGGGGCAAAAAAGTACATTAATAACTAATAGCTGAAGACTTCCAAAATTTGTGAGCAAAGCTAAATTTTTAGGTGCCAGAAGGTCAACAAACCCCAGAAACATGAACACAAGTTAAACCATACGTAGGCATATCGAGCTGCCAAAATCTCAAAATAAATCTATGAGGGTACTTCAAAAATTTCATAGAAAGATTTGCATTATTTTTTAATTCTATTATTCCACGAACTTTTTGAAGTACACATATAATCATGAAAGCAGCCAATGAAAAACAACACATTTCATACAGGGGGAATGTTGTGAATGACAGATGACATGTCATCAAAAACAGTAGAGGCAAATTGACAATGGGACAGTATCTTTAAAGTGCAGGAAAAAATGGTGGCATAGGATTCTGTATTCAGCAAAACTCTTCTTCAAAAATGAAGTAGAAGCCACAGTGAGATACCACACACATATTAAAATGACAAAAATTTTAAAAAATCAATTTGAAAATATCAAGTGCTGGTGAGGATTTGGAGCATGTTGAACTAAAAATGCAAAATGATACAGTGACCTTGGAAATCAGGTTAGCAGTTTATTATAAAGTTAAACATACACTTACTATATGATCCAGATAGCCTAGGTTTTTACTGAAGCAAAGTGAAAACTAATATTTAAATGACAACCTATGTGTGAATGTTTATAGCTACTTTAGTCATAATAGCCAAAAACTGGAGATAAATCAGGTGTCCTTCAATAGGTAAATGGATAAAGAATCTGTGGTGCCTCCATACAACAGAATACTACTTGGCAATAAAAAAGAATAAATTCCTGTTGGCTCACACAGTAACATGGATAAATTTTAAATGCATTTCTCTAAGTGAAGAAAGTAAGATCCAAAGTGTTACATATTACATTATTGCATTTATATGACATTCTAAGAAAAGGCAAAGTTATAGGGATGGAAAATGATCAGTGGTTGACAAGGATTGGGGTGGGGAAAGGGGTTGACTGCAAAGGGGTAGTATGAGAAAATTTGGGGCATGATGAAATGATGCTGTATAGTACTGTGGAGGTGGATACATGACTTTATGTAGTTGTCAAAACCCATAGAACCATATACCACAAAGAGTGAATTTTACTATATGCAAATTAAAAAAAAAAAACCAACCAGGATGCTCCTTCCCATGGAAACCACAACGAAGGCTCTTTCCAACAGTTTCCTCCTCTCACTTTGCTGTATGACCTCAGTGCTTCCCCATGTGGCCCCCCATGGCTTGCGGTTGACTGCAAAGGGGTAGTATGAGAAAATTTGGGGCATGATGAAATGATGCTGTATAGTACTGTGGAGGTGGATACATGACTTTATGTAGTTGTCAAAACCCATAGAACCATATACCACAAAGAGTGAATTTTACTATATGCAAATTAAAAAAAAAAAACCAACCAGGATGCTCCTTCCCATGGAAACCACAACGAAGGCTCTTTCCAACAGTTTCCTCCTCTCACTTTGCTGTATGACCTCAGTGCTTCCCCATGTGGCCCCCCATGGCTTGCCCCCTCCTCTAGGGAACTGTGAGTAACAAACTATATTTTCAATGGCAATTGTCTCCTGATCTGTTGACCTTCATATACCTCAAATGTTCTATCAGTACACTACATCTTAGAACAACGGACACTGCGCTCAGTATATTTTGGCTTGCACTGGAATGATATGCAACTAGACTGATCTTGGCTTACTGACTGGTGCCACCAGATGGCAGTGGCAGCCTGGGAAGGTACCACTACCTGCTGGCACAACTTCCTGCTGTGGTGGGACTGCTGTTTGTTGCATGTGCTAGGTGTTGCTTTTGATACCTGTCCTAAATTCAGAACTCAAAAGCTGAGTTCTCCCTGAGTTCTGGTCTGAGCAGAGTTCTTTACCTATATTCCAGGTTGATGAGCCTGAGGGCGCCCCTTTTTTATATTGACTTGCTAAGTTTACAAAGTTTCCTCTGAAGGAAGTGAGGTGTAACTTCCCTCAAAGTATGGTGAGACAGGCCTGATCCGTCAACCAGACAGCAAGAACAAGTGGTAGGGAAAGCGAGATGCTATTTCCCATACACTTCAGCTTCTCTGTTGAGTAGAAAGAGAATGTGCTTCAGAGCTGCTCCCACACTGTGAGCCACACGCAGAGTCAGTGTGAGGGCACCCACCACGGGACCATGGCANAAAAAAAAAAAAAAAAAAAAAAAAAAAAAAAAAAAAAAAAAAAAAAAAGAAAAGAAGATCTAAATAATTGAGAGATGATCCATGTTCACAAATAGGAAGACTCAACATTGTCAATATGTCAATTCTTCCAGACTACATATTCAACATAATTCCAATTAAAATCCCAGCAAGTTATATAGTAGGTTTCAAAAAAACTGATTCTAAGATTTATATGGGAAGCCAAAAGACCCAGAATAATCAACAAAATATTGAAGGATAAGAAGAAAGTCAGAAGAATAACACTATCCAACTTCAAAATTACTATAAAGCTACTATAATCAAGACATTATGGTATTGGTGAAAAGATAGAGAAAGAAATCCACAGAATAGAAAAGAGTCCAGAAATTAACCCACATAAATATAGTGAGCTGGTCTTTGACAATGAAGCAAAGACAATTTAATGGAGGAAAGATAGTCATTTCAACAAGTGGTGCTGGAACTGGACATACACATGCAAAAAGTAAAAATAAAAAAATAAAAGAATCTAGACACAGACCTTACACCCTTTACAAAAATGAACTCAAAATGAATCTCAGACCTAATGCAAAATGGAAAACTATAAAACTCCTAGAAGATAACATAGGAAAGAATCCAGATGGCCTTGGGTTTGGCAATGACTTAGATGCAACACCAAAGGGATGATCTGTGAAAGAAAACATTGATAAGTTGGACTTTATTAAAATTAGAACTCTACTCTTCAAAAGACACTAAGAGAATGAGAAGACAAGAAATACAGCTGGAGAAAATATTTGCAAAACATATATCCGATAAAGGACTTGTATCCAAAATATGTAAAGAACTCTTAAAATTCAACAATAACAAACATCTCAATAGAAAAACTGGGCCAAAGACCTGAACGGATAACTCACAAAAGAAGACATGGATAAAATAAGCATATAAAAAGATGCTCAACATCATATATCATTAGAGAACTGCAAATAAAAACAATTGTGGGATACTACTATGCACCTATTGGAATGGCCAAAATTCAAAACACTGACAACACCAAATGCTGGAGAGGTTGTGGAGCAACAGGAACTCTCATTCATTGCTGGTGGGAATGAAAAATGGTACAATCATTTCAGAAGACAGTTTGGCAGTTTCTTGAAAAACTAAATATACTCTTAACATAGGACCTAGCAATTGCATTCCTTGGTATTTACTCAAATGAGTCAAAAATTTACATCCACACAAAACCTGCACACAAATATTTATAGCAGTTTATTAGTAATTGCCAAAAACATGGAAGGAACTAAGATGTTCTTCAATACATAAGTGGATAAACAAAGTGTCATACATCCAGACAGTGGAATATTTATAAAAAGAAATGAGCTATCAAGCTGTGAAAAGAATGGAAAAAATTTGGATGCATATATTAAGTGAAAGAAGCCAATTAAAAAGGCTCCATACTACATGATTCCAACTATATTACATTCGGGAAAAGGCAAAACTCTGGAGAGAGTAAAAGATCAGTGGTTGTCAGATGTTCTGGTGAGAGGGGTGGGGATGAATACACATAGCACAGTGAATATCTTAAGGCAATGAAACTAATCTTTATGATACTGTAATGGTGGATACATGTTATTGTACATTTGTCAAAACCCATAGAACATACAACACAGAGGGTGAGTCCTAATGTAAAGTATGGGCTTTAGTTAATAATAATGTATTGATATTGGTCATCACCTATAACAAATGTACCACACTACTGCAAGAAGTTAATAATAGGGAAATGCCCCAGAGGAGGAAGTATATGAGAACTCTTTCTACTTTCCACTCAGTTTTCTGTTAACCTAAAACTGCTTTTTAAAAAAATAAAGCCTGTTAATTTAAAAAGAAAAATCCAAATAATGAGCATCAAAAGTAGAATGGATAAATAAATTGTGGTATGTTCATATAATTGAATACATGCAGCAAGTAAAATAGGCCAACTATAGCTATACACAATNCTCATAAATAAAAAATGATAAAACCTTGACAAATTATATATACACACACACAGATCCCTCTGTAACATGTATATTACATATATGTTATATGTTATATTCAATTTATGTTTACATCTATATTACATATATAATCTCCAAAAGTAACCAGAATTGAGAGGGAACTGAATGATGGGAATTACAACAGGTAATATTTGCAAACTTCAATTTTTTGCCTCAAAGCACTACACAATCTGTACACAGACCAGGCAGACAGAAAATCACAATATCATTTGTGGTGTCAGATAATATATTTGGGATACAGCAGAGTAGATAAAGTGTTAGAAGAAAAATTCTGGAAGGGAAGGAGCCACAAAGAAGCAAATTGAAAAATAAGTACGTAAGTTTCCCCCAAGTAATTAGCTATATGTAACTACATGTGCAGAGCAGCCCCCAGGAAGTCCAGCATACATAAAGCTACTGGAAGTTCAAAGAACTGAATGAGGATTTTAGATGTACACACTATAAGGGAGAGATAAAGATTGGAGTTTGAGTTCAGCCAATTTAATTCTGTGCTAGAAAAATATCAACACTCTTCAAAGGAATACAACAGAATCCAGAGTCTCTACAACTGTCATTCATAGTTCCTAATACACACACACACAAACACAAAATCATAAGATGTGTGAAGACACAGGAAAATGCAATCCATACACAAAACACAAATCAGGCAATAGAAACTAACCCAAAGATGTTGCAATTAGCAAGCAAGTATTCAAAAGCAGCTATTATACATATGTTGAAGGCAGTAGAGTAAAGAAAAATATTCTCATAGTGAATGAACAGATGTGGAAAATCAGCAGAGAAATGGACATTATTTTTTTTAAAAGCACACAGATTCAACATCTGAAACGAAAAAAAAGGTGTTTGAGCTTACCAGAAGATTAGAGACAGTAGGAGAAAACCTTGTAGATAGAGTAATGAAAATTACCCAATCTGAAGATAAGAGTAAGAAAAGTTTGAGGAAAAATAAACAAAGCCTTAGAGACTTGAGGGTTAATTGATTTTCCTAAGGAAAGGGGAGAGGCAGAAAAGGTAAATGGGGCAAAAAAAAGTACATCAATAATTAATAGCTGAAGACTTCCAAAATTTGTTAGCAAACCTAAATTTTTAGGTGCCAGAAGGTCAACAAACCCCACAAACATGAACAGAAGTTAAATCATACCTAGGCATATCAAGCTGCTAAAATCTCAAAATAAATCTATGAGGGTACTTCAAAAAGTTCATAGAAAGATTTGCAGTAATTTTTAATTCTATTATTCCATGAACTTTTTGAAGTACACATATAATCTTGAAAGCAGCCAGTGAAAAACAACACATTACATACAGGGGGAATATTGTGAACGACAGATGACATGTCATCAAAAACAGTAAAGGCAAATTGACAATGGGACAGTATCTTTAAAGTGCAGAAAACAATGCACGTTAGGATAGGATTCTGTATTCAGCAAAACTCTTCTTCAAAAATGAAGTAGAAGCCACAGTGAGATACCACACACTTATTAAAATGACAAAAATTTTAAAAAATCAGTTTGAAAATATCAAGTGCTGGTGAGGATTTGGAGCAACTTGAACTAAAAATGCAGAATGATACAGTGACCTTGGAAAACAGGTTAGCAGTTTATTATAAAGTTAAACATACACTTACTATATGATCCAGATAGCCTAGGTTTTTACTGAAGCAAAGTAAAAACTAATATTTAAATGACAACCTATGTGTGAATGTTTATAGCTACTTTAGTCATAATAG
>NW_007733217.1:57912-59728 GCF_000696425.1 Galeopterus variegatus
AAGGCAAAGTTATAGGGATGGAAAATGATCAGTGGTTGACAAGGATTGGGGTGGGGAAAGGAGTTGACTGCAAAGGGGTAGTTTGAGAGAATTTGGGGCATAATGAAATGATGCTGTACAGGATGCTCCTTCCCATGGAAACCACAATGAAGGCTCTTTCCCACAGTTTCCTCCTCTCACTTTGCCTTATGACCTCAGTGCTTCCCCATGTGGCCCCCCATGGCTTGCCCCCTCCTCTAGGGAACTGTGAGTAACAAACTATATTTTCATTGGCAATCGTCTCCTGATCTGTTGACCTTCATATACCTCAAATGTTCTATCAATACACTACATCTTAGAACAATGGACACTGCGCTCAGTATATTTTGGCTTGCACTGGAATGATATGCAACTAGACTGATCTTGGCTTACTGACTGGTGCCACCAGATGGCAGTGGCAGCCTGGGAAGGTACCATTACCTGCTGGCACAACTTCCTGCTGTGGCGGGACTGCTGTTTGTTGCATGTGCTAGGTGTTGCTTTTGATACCCGTCCTAAATTCAGAACTCAAAAGCTGAGTTCTCCCTGACTTCTGGTCTGAGCAGAGTTCTTTACCTATATTCCAGGTTGATGAGCCTGAGGGCGCCCCTTTTTTATATTGACTTGCTAAGTTTACAAAGTTTCCTCTGAAGGAAGTGAGGTGTAACTTCCCTCAAAGTATGGTGAGACAGGCCTGATCCGTCAACCAGACAGCAAGAACAAGTGGTGGGGAAAGCGAGATGCTATTTCCCATACACTTCAGCTTCTCTGTTGAGTAGAAAGAGAATGTGCTTCAGAGCTACTCCCACACTGTGAGCCACACGCAGAGTCAGTGTGAGGGCACCCACCACGGGACCATGGCAGAAGGCGTTGCTCTGGACCCGATCCCCTGTGTCATTGCTTGCCTTGCTGCCATGCCGATTCATCCCCCAATCAATGGGATGCAAGCAATCCCACCCTTGGAGACCAGTGGCACGATGCTTAATAAAAAAGAAAGAGAGAGGGCACACTTCATCCCTGCCTCGCCCAACAGATTTTATATATACATGTATATATATGTGTGTGTGTGTGTATGTACATATGTGTGGAAATCCAAAATTTATATACTGAAAGAATTTTTATAACAACAAAAAATGGGATGCTGATTGGTGTCTTCATCATAAGTTTTAAATTAATGTTATTATCGGCTAAAATAAACCGATTGAAAAAACTTCATGGACTTAATCAATACTGGGGCTCAAATTATATGATGCCTGGGAAGTCTACTAAATTTAAGCATTGTACCCCTATAATCTTGGAAAAGTAACTAAACATAAAATAGAGAAAAAATAGGTATACCTCACTTTAACTGTAGCCTTGTGTAAATTTCTCATAGTTATAGTATCCATTGCCCTAAAATATCCCATATTGGGCATAGATGTCCCAACACAATAAATAATAAATTAAAATTAAAATTAAGTCTTTGGCACATGCAAATTGGCCTGACAAAATGAACACCATGGAACCTCAGTTAAAAAATAGTTAATATGTATAAATTAAAACAGGGCCTTCAAGGATTAAATCTTATTATATAAAACCAAATTAATAAAGAGATGATTATCTCTACTGTTTCTCCATTTAACAGCTCTTTTTCAAACTTTGCCAGTTCTTAATCCTGAAAAAAAAAACAAATGACCCCTCATGGTGGAGCACTACGACCTTAATGCTGTGGACCTGTCCATTAAGGCCCCCAGTGTCCAATACTCAGTTTTATTAAAATGACTATTGCGGGCCGGCCCGGTGGCGCACTGGATAAGTG
>NW_007733217.1:60229-64347 GCF_000696425.1 Galeopterus variegatus
GCTGAGCGAGGGGCGGGCGCAGCACCGAGGGTTGCAATCCCGTTGCCGGTCCCGGTTCGGTGCGGGTGTGACACTGAGGGTTGCGGTCCGTTGCCGGACATGAAAAAAGACAAAAAGGAAAAAAAAAAATAAATAAATAAATAAAATAAATAAAATGACTATTGCTATCCAGTCAACAACCAGTAAACATTTTCGTATTACAGATCTGGCTAATGTGTCCTGTACACCGCCTGTCTCCACAGCTGCACAGCCACAGTTTGCCTTCAGAAGCTTTGCTGCCACGCGCCATCTCGGCAGACAAGAGTTTAATGACGTCCATCTTCATCCAGGAGCACAGGTATCTTATTGCACTAATGACACCCTCCTCTAAGGAGATTCACTTGACACACTCATTAAGGACATGCAAGTCCAACGCCTAGTCTTTTTGGGTTCTGGTGGCAACATATTCCTCATTTACAAAATTTACTTAATCTCACTGCTGCTGCTACTCACAAAGCAGCCCACCTTAAATGGAGGCCCCTCCAACAAAAGGCTCTAAAACCTGTCCAAATTAAAATCAGCAGTCACTCCTGTTACTGCCCTCAGAGTCCTTTACTGCAGAGGCTTTGGCACCCTCTTCTCATGCCTCCTGTTGTCTCTGGATCACCTGTGAGGGCCATAAATTGCCCATTGTCTTCTGATAGAAGAAACTGTCCCTCTCAGCCTTAAAACAAAACAAAAATAGCTGGCTACATTGGAAATAGACTCTCAGACAGCCTGAGCTTGAAACAGAACCCCACAAACTCAGCACAGTACAAAGGCCTCCTTAGGACAGAATGAAACCTGGGCTGTCTGGCATATTCCACCTGCTTCTCCTGTCCTCAGTCCCTTCCCAGATGCCACAATGCCAGAGGAGGTCACCCCTCCCTCAGACTCCTTGGCTACCTGGGCAACTCCTTGGGATTAATTGAGTAAATGGGGTTGGGAGTTTGTAGACTACAGGAATGGCACTGCCAAACATTGCAAAACGATGGGGCTCAATGGAAGGTTGTGCTTTCCATCCCTCAGCCAGGATGTCCCTGATAAAGGGTGAGACCACTGCAGACAGGTGATGTCGGAGGGATGCCCTGGCCAACAAATGTCCCCATCTTCACAGTTACTGCAAACTGTTGAGCTGTTGCCTAAGCGTGGTTCCCTTCAGGGTAAAACAAACAAACAAACAAAAATCTCTGGGAATCTCTTGCCTCACATACTCCCAAAACATAGATCGAAACCACACTTGTCTCTACAGGTACTAAGGCCACAATGCAGGCTCCTGCCAGGACACTCCTTATCGCCTTCCAAGTTATAGATTTTACTAATAGTAATCAAGGCACACATTTCACTTCTCAAAATACACAATGCTGGGCTCTTGGAAAATGCATTCCATAGAAATTTCATATCCCTGGTAAGTCCAGACAGCTTTTAACTGAGAGACATAAAGGTGTCCTCAAACAAGTCCTTTCCAATCTGGTAAGTGGGTCTCCATCTTGCCCCAGTCCTCAATTTCTCTTAATTCAAGCCCTCTTGGCCAACTAACATCTTATACCAACTTTAACAAAAAGATCTTTCCCATCTCCCATCTTATATTTAAAGGTGGAGATGTCTCAATTCTATGTACATAAGGACTCATTATATATGAGATCCTTTAATTATATCTCCTCCATCTTCATAAATTTTCAGTCTAATCTCCCCAAGCCCCCACCCCACCCCATCCCATAATGGCTGGAGGCCAGATCGAGGGCATATATTCTCCTGGGACCCATTAGCCATAGTGTCCCTCAGTCCAGGCAGCTGTTCATCTGATAAGGGACCCATTTGAACTTAAAACTTCCGCCCCCAACACCTGCCCCCAAAAACCAAAAGAGAAAACTTGTCAAGTGCATCTGCACACCGTTCTGTTCACTGTTTGTCTCATTACCATTGGCCAGGGTGCTTTCATTGGTTTGCAATCCAGAGACCGAAACTCTCCAAGCAGTCCATTGCTTCAACCAGAAATGACAAATGTTGGGTCCCACGTGCTACCGAGTTTGGCTAATACAAGCCTCACAACCATAGAATTCATTGTCTTCTGGTCACCAACCAAACCAACGACTGAGGCAAAGGGCCCACAGTAATTGGCCAAGTGAGGGGGCCGGCCTCCAGGCTACTGCCTGAGCTCCAACCTCAGCCACAGATACTTTAATTGGCAAACAACCTTATACCCTATTAACAACATGTATCCAAATCCAGCCATATGATTTAAAACTTATTTATGGGATTTGAGGGTGGCTGGATCGCATGTGGGCTCTAGCCATGCAGCATGGTTGGGGCGGGTTGAGGGCCCAGGTCTAGAGAAGGCTGCCCTACTGCACGGTCTGTGGGAACTGGCATTCCCATGTGCCCACATGCAGAGGCTAGATTCTGAAGCTAAGCCTTGAAAGGAACAGAAGTGCCCCAACGCTGGCCCTTCGACCTTGGTTTACATGTCACTGTCTACACGAATGGTTTCTAAACACCTACTCATTTAGTGTCTGGGCTAAGTACCATCCTCAACAATTCTGTGAGGACCACCTATGTGCTACCCCAGTCCCATCTTTCTCCACTGCAGGAACACAAGACTACAAGAGAACAGGAGCTGGCTGGTGTGCGGATCCAAACACTTGACCCTGGTCTTATAATATGGCGCTCTGGCCAATTGAGCTAAGCGACCAGCCCTCAATTAACTTTTAGATCAAGATGGTGAAATAGACAGTCCCAGCATCACCCTCTCCCACAATCAACCGATTTACTACTATTAAAAAGCAAAGACTGCCAAGCTGAAGCCACCAGAGCTACGGGGAATAGGAGGAGAGTCCCGTGGAGTTCATGAAGGCAAAAGAAGCTGTGATGAGAGAAAGAAGGGACCGCTCCAACTGTTTCAAGACCTGGCCATTTTAAGACTGGCCTTAGTGAGCACATGGAGCAAGAGCTGGCAAAAATCACAGCTGTGCCCTTTGTGTGAAGTTGCTTGGAGACTACAGGCCAGCAAGACCATTGACAGACCAGCAAAGGAGCAAGGAGCCACAGACAACTAAAGAAAGGACTCACCACAAAGTCTGGTGACTCATCGTAAGGGACTGGCACACCACCTGCCCCATGGGAAGTGTGTGGAGCACTGGTGGTGGGGATGACGGGCCTACCAGGGGAACACTGGGGCACAGCAAGGACAGCTGATCTGCCCTCCAATCAGCACAGGCCCACTCAGTGGAGACTGGTCAGGAATATAGAACTGCAGGGGGTGCAGTTTGCTGAAAAGACTCAGGCCCAGACCAGAGTTTCCACACAACCCAGGTGTACCAGACCTCACAGGACCCGGAAGTGCTTACAAGGTCAAGAATTAAAACCTGAGCTGCACAAAAAGCCTTCCCCAGAGAATCAGCAGCAAAGTAGCAATTTAGCTCAATCACAGGGCTCAATTGTTGGTTTCCACAGGAAGTTCCCCCATTTTAGAAGTAAGGAAAGGACAATAAATTAGTTCTAATGCAGAGCTGAAGTGGTGGGAATAGCAAATAATTCAACACAGAACTGAAAGAAAACACAAAAAACCTACAGATCAGAGACAAAGTTCCGATGTTAACCAGTAAAGGTCTAACACCGCCAATGAACACCTTTAAAACCTAGAAGAGCTGGAAGCCCCCCTAGCCTCACAAGCCAGGATGATGGGGGTCCAAGGGCCTCAGCCACACCTGGACATTTGCATCCAGCCCAGTGACAACCGTGCCAGTGCCAGAAACCCCCTGAGCTCCCAAGCTGGAGTGGGGGGACCACAGGCCTCAGCCATGTCCCCCCACCCTCTGCCACCAGGCTAGCAAAGGAGCGGGCCATGGGCCAGCCCCACCCTCTCCACCTCCATCTCCCTTCTCTCCTCCCCCTTCCCCCATCACCACTCTGCAACATCTTAGAATGTAAATAATAATAATAATAATAAATAAATAAAATTTTTAAAAATCTTATTTACAACAGAACTCCTCTCATCACCCATTTGGGAAAAATCTTTGGATTGCTGGAAACTTTTTCTACTTGACCGCTCATAATTGGGGTATTAATTGTGCCAATAGGCTGTGGCACAGATGCCAGTA
>NW_007733217.1:64980-66293 GCF_000696425.1 Galeopterus variegatus
TCAATAACATTTACTGTTCCACCCTCTTAATTATTTGAAATTATTTTTCCCATCTCTGACCATATTTTAAAGCTACAATGGCCAAAACCCCATGTGACATTCCAAGTTTGGACCTACCGTGAGGCAGCGGTGTACAGGGGAAAGAGCACAGGGGTGGAATGTAACTGGTCTGGTTTCCAGCCCTGGTTCTGCCATGGGATAGTTGCTTCCCTTCAGCTGGGTGTCCTATATGTCCTCTAGGATGTAGTTACTCATCTCTAAAGTAAGGCCTGTGCCCAGGGTGTCCCCTGACATGGCGCTGTCTGATAGGACTTCCTGCAATGGTAGAATGTTGTTGCTGTATCTGCACTGCCCAACAGGGTAGCCACACACAGTGGCCGAGCACTGAGATGTGGCCAGCACGGCTGTTGGAAGCTCAGTTCTAAGATCCATTCCAGTTTTATGATGCCACTTTCTTTATGTTTCTCTGTAAATTTTTTCCTCTGCTCTGTTGCTTTCAAGTTTTTATGTATAAAAATTAAAAACTCAGAGATAGAATATCTGTTCTCAGGTTTTTGTTTGGCAAATGTCAACATGTCTATAACATAATTAATGATGAAGGAAACTTTTCACATGGTTATTTTGGAGAACTGAGGACAAAACAAAAGGTTACCCTAGGTACAGAGGGTAGAGAGGAGAGTCACAAATTCTCACCTGGGCAGTGTCTGTAAATAGGCAAGCCTTGCCTGTGACCCCAACTCTCTCAAGGTTCCATGTGAACAGCCCCTCCTGCACTTCTACTTTCTGTCAAGGAAGGGAGAGTGCAAGCGTCTGAAGGCTGCTGCATCTGCCCAACTACTGGAAAATGCCAGTTTGGAACACAGGGCTTACTGCCAAATACGTGGGCCTCTGTGCCCAGTCCATGTAAAAGTGTGGCCACTAGAGCATAGAAATGCTATTTATAGGAGTGGGTCTCAACTGGGGGTGCTTTTACCCCCCAGGGGACTTTTGGCAATGTCTGGAGCCACTCTTAATTGTCACAAATGGGGTGTGTGTGTGCTACTGGCATCCAGTGGGTAGAGGCCAGGGATGCTGTGAAACAGTCTACACTGAGCAGGACAGCCCCCACAACAGAGAATTATCCAGCTACCCACAGCCTCAGTGGTGCTGAGGTTCAGGCTCCCTGATCTTGTAAATGTTTCTTCTGGAAATGCAAAGCTCTATCACTGTATACTTCTGGATCCCTGCAGCAGTAGGAACTTTTGAATAAATGAAATGGCTTATTTTCAGAAAATTGTATCATTTGGTTCTTTTTATTAACTAGGGGAAAAAAA
>NW_007733217.1:67041-69047 GCF_000696425.1 Galeopterus variegatus
AAAAAAAGCCAGCAGTTGTTATAGTTTCCTGCTGTTTACATCATCTGCAATTTTATTTGAGCTAGGCAGAATGGAAATGACATTAAGCAACTAAGTGAAAAAATAATCAGTCAAAATTTTTTATTATATTAATCAACTGAAATATTCGATATTATAAGAAAGATAATATCGTTATCTTTGTTCTTTTACAATTGAGGCTTTCTTTTCCTACTTGTGGGTACATATGCATATCTTTGTATATATTTTCTTTTGTTTAATGTTTAGATAGAAAATTATTTTCTCAACATAGAGATGAAGGAAAACATCACAAATTAAATTTAAAGTGCATAAGGAACATTTAACACTCGAAGACTAACATCCTTAATGCAAAAAGAACTCTTAAAAATGAATTAGAAAAATCGAAGCAGAAATTTGGTGAAGGAAATGACCAGAAAAGTCATACAACCCAAAGAAACACATGTGGCTAATAAGTATATTCTAAGATGTTGGTGCAGGGGGTGGGGAGTGGGGGGCTGGCCCTTGGTTCCCATCTTAGGACCTGGGGAAGCTGGCTCCGTTGCTTGCCTGGTTGGTGGCCGGGGTGGGGCCTGAGGTCCACAGACCCTGTCTTTGTATATGCTTTCAAATAGCCTATACTTTGTAATTCCAACTTGGCTATAAAAATGCAACTTGCCATGTTAATAAATATTTGAAGATAATACTTTCCAGACAGTATTTAGCAAATATTTAGTATTTGTGCTCAACAGCCTCACATATATTAATTAAAAATAAGCAGTCTTGCAAGATGATATTATTCTGGTTTCACAGTGAGGGAACCTAAGATGGAAGAAGCATAAGCAGTTCCCTCAAAGCTGTAAGAATCAAGCTTCAAAAATCAAAATATTTCTATTCCTCCAGTCTTTGTATACAAACTAATTTAGCAAATAATTACTTTTTAGTTTTAATAGCTAAACTTTTTAGTTGCCATATTTTAAAAACTCAGTTTTATCGAGGTATAATTTATATATATTAAGATAAAAATGTACAGTTTGATGATTATGACTTCTGTTGCTTTTAAACTTTACTATTATTTTTAAACAATTAGCAAAAATTGTTAAATGTACAATAAAAATAAATTTAGTACTATGGAAAGGTTAACAGTGGTTCCAATATGTCAATAAAAACTTACTAATTTCATCAAACTAGGAGAAAGCTCAGTGTGATTTAATGGGACCAATTTTGAATTTAGGTCTATTTTGAGTTGGTTTTTGTATATGGCAGGAAGTGAGAGTCAAAGTTTTTTGGGTTTTTAGGAGCACTATTTGTTGGAAAGCCCATTTTTCCCCCACTGAATTACTTTGACCAAGTACCTTTGCCAAAAATAAATTGACTATATATGTGAGATGCTATTTCTGGACACAATGAAGATCTATATTTCTATCCTTAAGCCAATGCCACACTGTCTTGAAGTCTTGAAATCAGGAAATCAGTAAGTCTTCCAACTTAGCTTTTTTTTTTTTCAAATTTGCTTTAGTTATTCTAGAATCTTTGCATTTCAACATAAATTTTAGAATCAGCTTGTAAATTTCTTTTTTTTGGGGGGGGGGATCGCTACCCTTGGTGTAGTGTTGCCCGCACCGTGCTCAGCCAGTGAGTGCACCAGGCCATTCCTATATAGGATCCGAACCCGCGGCGGGAGCATCGCTGCGCTCCCAGCACCGCACACTCCCGAGTGCGCCAAGGGGTCGGCCCAGCTTGTAAATTTCTATTTATTAGCTAGCTGGGATTTTTGATTGGATTTCTCTAAATCCATAGGTTACTGGTGGGAGAATTGACATTTTAATATCAAGTCTTTGAATTTAAGAGTATGATATATCCCCAATTATTTAAGTCTTCTGTAATTTCTCTCAGCAATTTTTTGTAGTTTTTAGTGTATTGGTCTTGCATATATTTTGTTAAATATTTCCCTAAGTGTTTCATAGTCTTGATGCAGTTTTAAGTGTTTTTCTTTCAGAATTAAGATTTTT
>NW_007733217.1:69154-70334 GCF_000696425.1 Galeopterus variegatus
AAAAAAATACAACAGTTGCAATAAATTCATTGAATTTTCAAAAGGAGAAAACAGAACTGAGGCCACCAGAGGTGGGAAAGGGCTGAGAGAAGGAGAAATTGGTAAATTGGGGGCAAGAAATTGGCAAAGAGCCACAAAAAATGATTACAATGTGTACTGTTGAAAATACTAATGATCCTGAGTTGAGCATCACATATTACACACTGGTATTGGTATTCAATGCTGTACACCACAGATATGTACAATCAATTATGTTTCAATAAGAAATAAATAAATAAAACAAAAAATAAGCTGTTAGGTCTTAAGTTCCACTAATTTACAATTTAATACCATATACTCTTTCTGCTCAAAAATCTTGATCTTTCACAGCATATTAACAAAATTAGGGAAAACTGGATTACCAGGATGAAAGAGGTCACAGAGAGCCCCCAATTCTGTCAGGGAGCCAAGATCAGGGAGCAGTTTTCTGTAGGCCACAATTCTTTTTATTTTATTTTATTTTATTATTTATTTATTTATTTATTTTCCTTTTTTTGTCTTTTTTACTGACCGGTAACGGGATCGCAACCCTCGGTGTTGCGCCCGCACCGCGCTCAACCAGTGAGCGGGAACCGGTCTCCACATGGGATCCAAACCCTCGGCGGGAGCGCCGCCGCACTCCCAAGCGGCACACTCTCCAGTGCGCCACCGGGCCGGCCCCATAGGCCACAATTCTACAAACAAACAGTGTGGGAATAGAAGTTAACGAATTTAAAATGCTTATGTCATGATTGTGACTCCAAATTGCCATTGCTTGGTATTGTAGGACATAAGAATTCCCTCCCACCAACCTTAGCATCCAGACATTCAGTGCCTCCCTTATTTTAATATCCCATTATTTTCTGGTTGTTCAGAAAAATAAACAACCAGCACTTGATTTCACTTTTAAAAAATAGGCATTTCCGCTTATCTATATATGTTTAAAAGATTTTTTTAAAAATATGATGTGAGAGTCCCTCTTTCTTAAAAATGTGTTTCTAGAACTCTAGAAACTTGCATTTACAAAATAGTTGGTAAACTCCATGAGCATCTCTGGACTGAAAAGGAAGGGAGACTCCGGACCACAGATAAGACTAGTGCAGGGTATTAATCAGATCTGGCTTCCCTGTCCCCTTCATCAGAGGCTGGAATCTACTAGTTT
>NW_007733217.1:71034-73279 GCF_000696425.1 Galeopterus variegatus
AGGGTATTAATCAGATCTGGCTTCCCTGTCCCCTTCATCAGAGGCTGGAATCTACTAGTTTTTAGTTTCTCTGTTTTTATAGGTGAGTCTTCTTCAGTTTCTTGGTTGGCCCCTTTGTCTTTTCGCTTCCCTTTTGCCTTTGTTCCTACTTTTTGTCTGAAGACTTATCCTTTCGGCAGACTTCGTGGCTTAATTTCCACTTTTGCAGGAACAGGGTTTGCTGACAACCTTGTTCATGTCCTCGTGGCCTCATTCTTCACACCCCTTCCAACTTAATCGACCTGCCCTCGGTCATTTTGGGGTGATTTCTCCTGGCTGCAGAGTGAGAGAGGCTTCACAAGGCAGGGCTGCCTAGCAGCTGTATCTCTGTCACCCACACTACTGGGACCCTCTGATCTTATTTTTCTTTTTTAAAAAAGACTTTATTTTCTAGGGAAGTTTTATGTTCACAGCAAAATTGAGAGGGGGGTATAAGATATACCATTTATCCCTGTCTCCATGCATACATCAACATCCTGCATCAGAGCAGTACATTTGTCATAATTGATTAAGTGACACTGACACATCATTATCATTTAAACTCCATAGTTTATGTTAAGTGTTCATTCAGTGTGTTGTGCTTTCTATAGGTTTGGACAAATTATACTAACATGTTGTAAGGAAAAACTATATTTTTCTATCTATGCTCACAAAATACTTCTGGTCACCAAATGTGTAGTTTTTTTCTGGGTGTTCTACAATTCAATTCACTTCTGACACTACCTACTTAGAGTTAGTGCAGATTCCACAGGTTGAGGACTCAGTCCCACAGCGGTGCTCCCCTACTTCTGATGCCAGTCACAGGTCCAAATTGTCACCTGTGCTTCTGACCTTCTGGTCATAAATCAGAGGTTCCCGCCATCCCCTCCTCAAGTTCAATAATTTGCTGGAACAAGTCACAAAACCACTGGATTATTAGTTTATTTTAAAAAGATACAAGTCAGGAACAGCCAGATGGAGGAGATGCATAGGGCAAGCTATGGGGAAGTGTCCAGGGGCCTTCATGCCCTTTCTGAATAAGCCACTCTCCATGTGTCCAATCTAGAAGTTTTCTGAACCCTGTCATTTTGGGTTTTTGTGAAGGTGTCAATACATACACACGATCGATTAAATCTTTGGCTAGTGGTGATTAACTAAACCTTCAGCCTCTCTCCGCTCCCAGGAAGTCAGGAGGGGGTGGGCAGGCTGAAAATTTCAACCCTCTAATCACATGGTTTGTTCCCTTGAAGACCTGTCCCCATCCTGAGGTGATCCAGAGCCCCCAGCCACCAGTCATCTCATTAGCAGACAAAGGACACTATCACTTCTGAGATTCCCAGGGTTTTAGAAGCTGTGTGCCAGGAAATGGGGGTAGAGACTAAACACATCTTTCCTATGTCACATGTGTATACACCATTATATGGTGAAACATAGAAGTCTATCTAAGACCAACTAGAAGTCTCTGTGAGAAACCTGCTCAAGTCATGCCCTGGACCCCGATAAAAATGAAACAGGGTAGTGTCACCTACGTAAATATCCTCCGTGCTGTCCCTACTCAATCTTCTCTCTCCCCTAACTCAGAGCAACCACTGATCTTTTTACCATCTCCATGGTTTTGTCTTTTCCAGGACGTCATACCGTGGAAATTGTACAGTATGTAACTTTTTCAGACTGGCTTCTGTCACTTCATAATTTAAGTTTCCTCCATGTCTTTTCCTGGCTTGATAGCTATTTCTTCTTAGCACTGAATAATATTTCACTGTCTGTATGCACCACAGCTTATTTATCCATTCACCTACTGAGGAACATCTTGGTTGCTTCCAAGTTTTGGCAATTATCAATAAAGCTGCTATAAACATCCCTGTGCAGGTTTTTGCATGGACCTAAGTTCTCAGCTCCATTGGATGAATCAAGGAGCACGACTGCTGGATTGTGTGGTAAGAAACTGTCGAATTGCCTTTCAAAGTTGCTCTACCATTTTGCATTCCCACCAGCAATGAACAAGAGTTTCTGTTGCTCCGCATCCTGTCTAGTATTTGGTGATGTCAGTTTTTGAATTTTAGCCATTTTAGTAGGGATGGAGCAGTTTCTTGTTTTAATCTTCAATTCTCTAATGACATGGATTTGAGCATCTTTTCATATGATTATTTTCCATCTATATGTCTTCTTTAGTGATGTATCTGTGCATATCTTTTGTTCATTTTACACCTGGGTTATTTTTTTTTTA
>NW_007733217.1:73814-75361 GCF_000696425.1 Galeopterus variegatus
CTTTAGTGATGTATCTGTGCATATCTTTTGTTCATTTTACACCTGGGTTATTTTTTTTTTAATCATTGAGTTCTAATAGTTGCTTGTTTTCTGTGTGTGTAGTCTTTTTTTGTTTTTTGTTTTTGTTTTTGGTGTTTTTTTGCATATTTTGGATGCCAGTCCTTTACCAGATATGTGTTTTGCAAATATTTTCTCCCACTGTGTTATATATTTTTCTTTCTACTTTTGTCTTGAGGTCTCTTTCTGGAGAGCGGCTATAAACTCTAGCCCTGCCCTGATGGGGCTCCAGGGTTTGGTCCTGGATGTTTACAGTGCACCTTTCACAGGACACTTCTTTATCCTGGTGGACAGCCCAATGCCTGAGTGTCCAACCTGTGGCCAGGTGACCCTCTCACAGGGAACTTGTTTATACTGGCTGATGCCCTTGTGGCTCTTGTCTGGTCTGTGTCCAGTTTATTCCTACCAAAATAGCCACTTTCAAGAGGGAGCTGTGACCAGGAAAGAAGTTGTTTGGGTATGTGAATCAGGTAAGACACAGAGGAGACAACTCAACAAAACACACGAGATACCAGAAGCACTTTATTACTTACAGATCCCAGAGAGAAGAGGGCAGCACACCTCTCAGGAGCCATCAAGGACACACATGCTCAACCAGTGGGTAGGGAGCTGGAGGGAAAGAGAGTGCAAAGGATCAATGACCAAAGCCTTTATCGGGGTCCAGGGCATGACTTGAGCAGGTTTCTCACAGAGACTTCTAGTTGGTGGGTTTACAGCAAGCAGGCACACATTCTGTGGAGGCACACTGTGGCTGAGAGAGGTCACTGTGTCATGTCTGTGCAGTCATCTGGGGTATGGGGGTCAGTGGGGCAAGTCACGTATGTTGTAAGCAGTTGTCCCATAGGGACATTGTCACCAGGAGGCAGTTGTATAAGGCAGATATCGGGGTCAAACACCATGAGGGATTGTGGGGAGGAATTGAGGGGAGGCAGAGAACTGGAAACTGTGTCAAGGGAGACTGAGTCCTGCTTCTGGGACGAGAAAGTCCAACTTATATTCAAAATGGGTGCCAAGGCAACATGAAATTATAGGAGTCCACTGCACACTCTATCACCTGTCCTTCTCATTTTCCTAACAGTGCCTCTTACACACAGGAAGTTTTTTTTTTTTTTTTTTTTTTTTGGTGGCTGGCCAGAACGCTTGACATTGGAGAAGTTTTAATTTTACTGAAGTCCAGCTTATCAATTTTTTTCTTTCACAAATTGTGCTTTTGATGTTATATCTAAGAAGTCATTGTCTAAATCAAGGTCATCTAGATTCTATCCTATGCTATCTTTTAGGAGTTTTACAGTTTTCCACTTTACATTTAGGTCTATGATCCTATTCTGAGTTGGTTTTTTTGAAATGGTATGGTCTGTGTTTAGGTATATTATTTTTCATGTGGCTGTACCGTCGTTCCAGCATCGTTAGTTTAAAACACTACCCTTTTTCCGTTGAATTGCTTTTGCTCCTTTGCCAAAAATCAGCTGTTGTATTCGTGTGAGTATATT
>NW_007733217.1:75391-76333 GCF_000696425.1 Galeopterus variegatus
TCCGTTGAATTGCTTTTGCTCCTTTGCCAAAAATCAGCTGTTGTATTCGTGTGAGTATATTTCTGGGCTCTCTCTTTTGTTCCATTGATCTGTTTCCCCATTCTTCTACTAATACCACACTGTCTTCATTACTGTAGCTTTATAGTAAGTCTTGAGGTTGGGTACAGTGATTTTTTTTAAACAATAGTTACCTGCCATGAATCAAACTTGACTGTGTACTAGGCACACTGACGGGCACTTTATACACACATTATCCCATGAACACGCAACTCTGAAAGATGGCAATTATTATATATGTTTTACAGATGAAGGGACAGCCTAAAGAAGTTAATGTAATTTTTCCAAAGTCCTGAAGCTATTCAGTGACACAGCCAGGATCCAAGGTCTGCATGACTCTTCCTTCTTTCCTCCCCGCCCTGAGGTCTCCCACTCCTACTTCTGACTCACTGCCTATGAGGTAGTGTCCTTTGGCTTCCAAACCAGAGACTGGCATGCAATGAGGAATGTTATAGGTCCCTAAAGCAAAAACATAGGACAGATACTCAGAAAGTTACTAAATATCATTTCCTTGTTTGCAAAGAAAGAATTGCCCTTTCCATTTGCCTACTTAAGGCAAATTACTTATGTTTATCATCATCATTATTATTTTTTTTTTTTGCCAAGTGTTTAAGATGATTTTAATATCTCACAACAGCCTTGCAATAATAGGCCTTCTTTTTCTTTTAATTTTTATTTTTTTATTATTACCATTACACAATGCAATCACTTTTTGTGGCCCTTTACCAATTTCTTGCTAACCTACCATCCTCCTCCCTGGTTCCACCACTGGTGGCCTCAGTTCCATTCTTTCCTTTTGAAAGTTCAGTGAATTATTGAGACTGTTGTTCTTTCCTTCCTTCCTTCCTTCCTTCCTTCCTTCCTTCCTTCCTTCCTTCCTTCCTT
>NW_007733217.1:77733-78117 GCF_000696425.1 Galeopterus variegatus
CCATTTTTAACTGGATTACTTTGGTTTAATGTTAAGTTGTTTGAGTTCCTTGTATATTCTGGATATTAATTCCTCACCAGATGCATAGTTTGCAAATATTTTCTCCCATTCTGCAGGTTGTCTTTTTGCTCTGTTAACTGTTTAATTTGCTGTGCAGAGGCTTTGTAGTTTGATATAATCCCATTTGTTTATTTTTTCTTTTGTTGCCTATGCTTTTCTGGTCTTATTTAGAAAGTCTTTTCCCTGTCCTACTTCTTGAAGTGTTTCTTCTGTGTCCTCTTTTAGTAGTTTTATAGTTTGGGGTCTTATATATGTCTTTAATACATTTTGAGTTGATTTTGGTATATGGTGAGAGGCACAGGTCTAGTTTCATTCTTCTACATA
>NW_007733217.1:78291-89915 GCF_000696425.1 Galeopterus variegatus
CATTTTGAGTTGATTTTGGTATATGGTGAGAGGCACAGGTCTAGTTTCATTCTTCTACATACGGATGTCCCGTTTTTCCAGCACCACTTATTGAAGAGGCAGTCCTTTCCCCAGTGTATGTTCCTGTTGCCCTTGTCAAATATCAGATGACTGTAAATATGTGGGTTGATTTCTGGGTTCTCTATTCTGTTCCATTGGTCCAAGTGTCTGTTTTTATACCAGTACCATATTGTTTTGGTTACTATAGCTTTGTACTATAATTTTAAGTAAGGTAGTGTAATGCCTCCAGGGATTTTTTTGTTTTCATTTTTGTTTCTCAGGATTGTGTTGGCTCTTCGGGGTTTTTTGTTGTTCCATATGAATGTTAGGATTGTTTTCTCTCTTTCTGTAAAGAATGTCATTGGTGTTTTGATGGAGATTGTGTTGAATCTGTAGATTGCTTTGGGTAGTATGAACATTTCCACAATGTTAATTCTTCCAACTCAAGAGCAGGGAATGTCTTTCCATCTTTTTCTGTCCTCCTTAATTCCTTTCAGCAATGATTTGTAGTTCTCATTGTAGAGATCTTTCACCTCCTTGGTTGAATTGGTTCCTAGGTATTTTATTTTATTGGTGATTATTGTAAATGGGCTTGCTTTCTTGATTTCTTTTTTTTTGCTAGTTCATTATTGGAGGATAAAAATGCTACTGATTTATCCATGTTGATTTTGTGTCCTGAAACTTTACTGAAATTGTTTATCAGCTCTAAGAGTTTTTTTGTAGCATCTTTAGGTTTTCTATACATAGGGTCATGTCATCTGGAAACAGGGACAGTTTGACTTTGTTTTTTCCAATACAGATGCCCTTTATTTCTTTCTCTTGCCTGATTGCTCAAGGTGCTATTTTTAATACTATGTTAAATAAGAGTGGTGAGAGTGTGCACCATTATCTTGTTCCTGTTCTTAAGGGAAAGGCTGCTTTTCCCCATTCAGGATGATATTGGCAGTGGGCCTGTCATGTATGCCTTTATTATGTTGAGGTACTTTCCTTCCATACTAATTTGCTGAGAGTCTTTATCATGAAGGGATGCTGAATTTTGTCAGATATGTTTTCTGTGTCTATTGAGATAATCATATGGTTTTTGTCTTTGATTTGTTGATGTGGTGTATCCCTTTTATTGACTTGCATATGCTGAACTAGCCTTGCATTCCTGGGAAGAATCCCACTTGATCATGGTGTATAATTGTTTTGAGGTGTTGCTGTATTCTGATTGCTAATGTTTTGTTGAAGATTTTTGCATCTATGTTCATCAAAGACATTGGCCTGCAGTTTTCTTTTTTTGTTGTATCTTTGTCTAGCTTTGTTATCAGTGTGATGGTGGCCTCATAGAATGATTTTGGGAGAATGGCCTCTGCTTCAATTTTTCAGAATTGTTTGAAGAGAATTGGTATTAACCCTCCTTAAAGGTTTGGTAGAATTCAGAGGTAAAGTCATCCAGTCCCAGGTTTTTCTTTGTTGGGAGACTGCTGATTGCTGCTTCAGTCTCATTACCCGTTATTGGTCTCTTCAGGTTTTCTGTTTCTCCTTGGTTCAGTCTTGGTAGTTTGTATGTGTCCAGAAAGTTATCCATTTCCTCCAGGTTTGCAAATTTGTTGGCATACAGTTGTTTATAATAGTCTCTAATGAGTCTTTGTATTTCTGTGGTCTAATGTGGTATCGGTCTAATGTTTTATTTCTGATTTTTTAAATTTGGGTCTTCTCTCTTCTTTTTTAAGTTAGAATAGGTAATGGCATGTTTATTTTGTTTATCCTCTCAAAAAAACAACTTTTTGTTTCATTGATCTTTTGCATTGTTTTTTGGGTCTCTATTTCATTTAATTCTGCTGTGATCTTATTTCTGTCTGATTACTGACTTTGGAATTAGATTATTCTTGTTTTTCTAGTTCTTTGAAGTGTAGTATTAGATTATTTATTGAAATCTTTCTACTCTATTGATGTAGGCATTTATTGCAATAAACTTCCCTCCTAGTACTGCTTTTGCAGTATCCCACAGATTTGGGTATGTCTTTATTTTCATTAGTTTCAAGAAATTTTTTGATTTCCTGTTTAATTTCTTCTTGGACCCATAGGTCATTCAGGAACATGTTGTTTAATTTCCACGTATTTGTGTAGTTTCCAGAGTTTCACTTGTTATTGATTTCTAGTTTTAATCCATTGTGGTCTGAAAAGATACTTGAAATGATTTCAATTTTTAAAAATTTGTTGAGACTTGATTTGTGACCTAACATGTGGTCTATCTGGAGAATGTTCCATGTGCTGATGGAAGGATGTATATTCTGTAGTTGTTGGATGAAATGATCTGTAGATATCTGCTAGATCCAATTGGTCTAAAGAGTAGTTTAAATTCTGTGTTTCTTTGTTGATTTGTTGCCTAGATAATCTGTCCAATGAGAAGAGGAGTGTTCATGTCCCTACTATTATTATATTGGAGTCTATCTCTTTCTTTAGGTCTAATAGTGTTTGCTTTATAGATATGGGTGCTCTTGTGTTGGGTGCATATATATTTATCATTGTCATGTCTTCTTGCTGTATAGATCCCTTTGTCATTTTATAGAGGCCTTCTTTGTCTCTTTTTTATGGTTTTTGGTTTAAAGTCTATTTTATTCTGCATAAAACTTGCTACACCTGTTCATTCGGTTTCCATTTATGTGGTATATGTTTTTCCATCCTCTCACTATTAGTCTAAGTATGTCTTTAAAGTGAAGTGAGTCTCTTGAAGACAGCATATAGTTGGGTCATCCAGTAGAGCAGTTGCTTCTTCTATTTCTCTGGATAGGCTATGAGGAGAGAGGGTTCCCCTTCTTTCTTTGGTCTCCGTTGGTGACTCTCCTTGTGTCAGTCCAGATGATTGGGTGGTGGGCTGCCTGCACCCTGGTTGTGGCTGGTACTGTGGTCCCAAGCTGCCCTTGTGGCAGTGGTGGATGTGGTGGACCACCCATGCAGATGTGCTGTTCTCAGTATGCTGCTGCCTTCTGCTGGGTGAGGGGTGCTGCCCTCTCCTCTTGCCTGGGACCCTGGGAGTGTTCTTACCTTCTCCATTATTATTATTTTTTAAAATTGAATTTAGCCTCCAAGCTCTGCCAGAGACCTGGAGGGTCTAGAATTGTCTGAAGCCACATTATAGTGATGGGAGAGCCTTTTCTCCAGAGGCCAACTTCACACTGAGGTGGCTTTGGCCACTCCGATTTGTGCTTGTTTCTCCAAACACTGGCATTTCCACATCTCTCTCTAGAGTACAGCATGCTTTCAAGCTGGGTTCTTTGGGCCTGTGATATGATGATGCCATGGCAGGTTTCCATAGCAAACACTTCTGCTTGGATATAGTTTAATGGAAGGTGAGATAAGATAAATAGTGCCCTTAGTACAGTGCCCAGGATATCAGTGCTCAATGAATTTTAGGCTTCATTGTTAGAATTATGATTTTTATTTGCCACACTCAAAATTTACCCTTATGTCCTTCACAATACTTTAGTGTGATTGTGGAGATAGTTATCACCCTGTATTGTTCCACTCAAATATTGTCACAACATTCTGTTTCAAGTCACATCGAAGTAAGCATTCATTTAGCTAGCAACCTATCACAGGGCATCTTTCTGCATAAAATGAACCAATTTATAGTCATTGCTGACAGCTGTTTTTGAAGGAAAGGCCATTTTCCCTAGTTGATTGCAAGGAACAGTGATTAATTCAGCTCATCAGCCTTCAACAGCAAATGCTAAAAAAAGGCCTCATTGTGTGAAGCCCCCCTAGGTCCCCTAAAACTGACATTACTGAATGTGTCAGAACTTCCTGAGCCTGGACTGGATTTCCAGAGGTCACTTAGTCCACCCCCCACCCTCCACTGCCTCCTAGCTATTTTCTAAGACCTCAAAGAAAAGATAGTTCCGGTTTTTTCCTTGGCAATGAGCCATCAGGGGAGGTGAATTTGGCAACATCTCTGTTTCAGGATTCTGCAGACATTAGAAAGGGGGCCCTGCCTCAAAAAAGGGACTTGCCAGTGCCTGAAAGGGGACAAAGTCTGATGCCACAATTTCAGGAAATGTTTAAGGAGCATGTGGAGCTATTGGTTTTCTTTTCTCCTCTGTGCACCTAGTGTGGAGAAGGGATGTGCAGTAAGATGGAGTGAGACAGAAACTTTGTTGACATAACGACAAAGGAGCTTTGCTGTGAGAAGCATCCTTGTAGCAGGAAAGCATTCTGTGCTCCTTGTCCTGGTGCCCTTCCATGAGGAGAGAACGCGAGGACCATACTCAACCTCTAGGACATTGCTGTGGACCCCCAGGTGGAACCAGGACCCTCCAGGAGAACTGAAGGGTAGGAAAGACCCAGGATCACGTGGAGAAAGGAAGCAGAGGGAGTGAGAGCAGGGAGGGACGGGACTTCCAATCACGGACCCGTGTGGAGTGGGCATCACCCTGATGGAATAAGACAGAGGTTCACCTGTGTTCTGGACTCTGCAGTCAGCTGACTGTGGGGACATTTTCTTTCCAGTAGCAGATGCACCTGCTCATCCTATCAGATGCTGTGGATGTTACTGAGTGGCTTTAGGGCATTCCTCTTCCCTCTGCAGGTTACACTTGGACCAAAGCATCTGAGCCATTTTAGAGAACAGGGACCACAAGAAAAGGAGAGATTGGAGGTGTCCAAGGCCACTCCACACCCTTTCTCCAGAGTGGCCTGCAGGCCTTTCAGTAGCCAGTCACTGAAGCCCAGCTCCTGCCAGCGGTAGACCCAGGCACTGTGCCCCAGTGTTGAGAAAGTTCTCCCCTTCAGAGGCAGGGAAGGAGAGTGAAGGTGCAGACAGCAGATCCCCTCCGGCTTGACCCAGATGGGAGCATAGGCAGGAAGCTTGTTTTCTGTCACTCACTCATTCTCCAGCTCTTCGATCCCATCTGAGCTGTGCTTATTCTTTCTGATATGCTGCTATGCATGTCTTAAACTTCCATACTTTCATTTTTTGTCCTTCTTTATTTCTCTACAAATTAACAAAAATTTGCTACTTCCTTCCCTGGCTTACTGCACAGTCAATCAATAGCTTCGAATCCTTTAAATATCAATTTGTGCTAGCTATTTATTATTTATGAAAACCATATGAACAGATTGATAAAAATCCCAGTGATCAATTTGTTAAATTGGTCATAAGAACAGGTTATATTTTTCTGGCCAAGTTGTACAGTTTAGTAATTGATAATATTTTGGTTTTGGAGTTTATAAGGTGCTCTCTCATACCTCTCTTAAATATATTTTTAAATTCATTGCTCTCTCTGAAGTCGGCATTTTTAGGATCCCCATTTTACAAATATGGAGATGATGACTCAGAGAAATCAGTTTGTTCTGATGGGGCCAGAGCCAGGATTCAGAGCCTCAGGGTCCACGTTGTGCACTGTTCCTGTTAAACACATTGCGAAGGAGGGAAGAGTTCGCTGTCCCGAGACTTGTTAAATTCATGCAGGTTAGACATTCATATTCCAAACAGCTGTAGTTTGTGCAAAAATGGTTGAGATGTTGACTTTCAAATTTGGCCCTGCGAAGGAGGGAAGAGTTCGCTGTCCCGAGACTTGTTAAATTCATGCAGGTTAGACATGCATATTCCAAACAGCTGTAGTTTGTGCAAAAATGGTTGAGATGTTGACTTTCAAATTTGGCCACCTGTGGTGCTGGGAGGAAGAGGGTGAAGGCAGGCTTGTTTTCCTGCTTCAGGAAGCAGTGACTTTGCAGTGTGGTGGGTGCACAGATCTGCTCATCCATGGGGCACTGCAGGGGGTCAGGTTTCTGGGACTGTTGGCAAGCTTTATGCTGCCTGTTTTCCAGAGAAAACACACTGCTGCAAAGAGAATAGTCAGTTTTTCTCCAACCGCTTAGCTGTTAAGCAAGAAGCTGTATTTTCGAGGTAGCAGCAGCCCTCAGAAAAAACAGTCTGACCCTTTCTCAATACAAAGGAGAAGACTCCCTCAACTCACAATGCCTCTTGGTCATTCCAGGGTGTAATTATGTAAGAAGCCACAGGCTCCAAACAAAAGGTGGCATTGCAGGTGTGTACCAGCTCCACACTCAGGACTTGTGCCTGGGAGTGCAGAGCTGGCTGGAGCGGGGCCACAGGGGACACATTCTGCTGCATGCAGAGCAAAACGAAGTCTTCCTATTACTGTTCAATGTAATATGTGCCAGGAATGAGCAATCTCGTGCCTTTTCCCTGCTCTGTCAAGACATTAAAGAGAAAAACACTGATGTGACTGGAAGTAATTTCCCGAAGCCTGTGAATGAGGCAGATGTCAGTAGCTGGCTATCAGGTGGTTATTTACGGGGCAGGTTGTCCCCAATGGGTAGTAGCACTTAATAAGCAGCTCAGAGTGGTTCAGGAGCCAGGCCCAATGCTGCATCTAAACTACCATCCTGCAATTATTCAGCAAGTGTGTGGGAGTTGAACCTTGAATCATTTGCTTGATGGAGGTTTTTTCCTTCCCTGGAAACAGGAAAAAGAGTCTCAGTTTTCTCCCTAAGCCTCAGGCAGTCAGGCTTATGCAAGTCACTTTCTCTTCCTTGTCCAGAAAACAAAGATGCATACGTGTTCCCAAGCACTGCAAACACAGCTTTTCTTTCAGCAGCAGCTGGGGCCCTGGATCTGCTTCCCTTCCCCGGGCTGGTCCCAGCTTAAGTCCCCAGGTCCACTCCTTCTCCGCACACAGACTGCTTTGTAAGTAGGAGAAAGAACCCACAGGAGCCAGGGGGTAGGCGTGTGTTCCCACACAGACCTGTACACATCCGGGCTGGTCCCAGCTTAAGTCCCCAGGTCCACTCCTTCTCCGCACACAGACTGCTTTGTAAGTGGGAGAAAGAACCCACAGGAGCCAGGGGGTAGGCGTGTGTTCCCACACAGACCTGTACACATCACAAACCCGCCCAAAGAGCCGGTGACCAAGCCAGAGACCGAGCTGGTACATACATCTCTTGCCAGCAGTGCTATTAGCTTCGTTCAGCAAAGCTTTTGTTAAGTCACCCTGACAGTCTGAGAAGTCACCTTATGCTGGAGATAGCACAAGGCCCGACCCTCAGAACCCCCCAGGCTGGGTCACATGGCAGCTGCACCTATTGTAGGCTGGGCAGGCCCCCTAAAGTGCTTTGGTGAGCCCAAGAGAACCTTCCCAGCCCGTGGGGCTGCCCAGGACCCCTCTGAGTGCTCCACCAGCCACCAGGGAGAGGTCCACAGCCGTAGTCTCGGGGTGCCCGACTGGGGAATCAGTCCCTGTGCTTGTGATGCTATTGCTGCCTGCACGTCTCTTCCTGTAGTTAAGCAGAGCTCAGAGGCCAGGAGAAAAGCCCCCGGCTGTCCTTGGAAATGGCTGGCCTGGTTTTCAGCAGTCCTTTTGAGTGATTGCTAAAGTAGCCTCTTAGAAGTGCATTAAGAACACTGCTGCTGCAGCTGCGCTTGACAGGAGCGTGAATACTGTTTTAAATGAGAAGGCAGAGTTGGGCTGCGTCGTGGAGAACGCGTGTTGCTCCCCTCCCTGGCACGCCACTACCCAGCTCCACCTGTCCCCTTGTTCACATCACTCATCTCTTTTCTACCCCTGCCCCCATCCACTGCCCTTCTTCCCTTGATGAGTCTTTTCCTCTTTGGGAGTGATTTCTAAAAACTTCAGTTAAGTTTTTAAGATGTTTTTGATTCGCTTTTCTAAAAAATAAATCTTTCAATTGAGCATAAACTTCATACAGAAAAGTGCACATCCTGAGGTTTCAGCTGAAAGAATTTTCACAAAGTGAACCATTAATATTGCAGGCACCCAGATTAGGAAACAGCACGTCACCAGCCCGCCCAGAAGCCCCCTTGTACCCTTATCTTGTCACTAAGCTCCACAAGGGTGCCCACCCTGCTGACCTCTAGAACTGTAAGTGATTTTGCTCATTTTTGAACTCTATGTAAATGGACTCATGCAATGGGACATGTGTCTCTGGGACTCATTCATGTTGTTTAGCATGGAATTGCTGATACGTGGTTTCCTCTGAAAGAGCACTCAAAGAGTTAACAAGTGACATAAAGTTACTTTGGAAAAGAATTTTGAAATCAACTCAAGTGTGGATGGAAAATCTTAGAGACTTTGGCCCTCTGAGTAGAGCTGGCCCTAGAAGTAGAAGGTATACTAAGACCTACCAGTTCCCTCCTCTGCTCTGAAATGTGCTCCCAGGGCAATCCCAGCTCCATTCCCTTTTAATCCCTAATATAATGATTAAAATTATATCAGGTTAAATATGACATTTGTTGAGTTTACATACCAAGCTATGTATTAGCCCCTTACTGAAACACTGCTCACAGACTGGGATTCAGTGTAAAGTGGATCAATTGAGAATCTAATTCTGAGGGGTGTAGGGTCACAACCAATCAACCATTGAAGTAATCAACAGGCATTTATTGAAAGCCTCTGGGAGCTTTTCTTTCACTGACCTCTGTTCACTAGCTCTGAACTAATTCTTTCATTGGCAGATGGAATTATTGCATCTTAGAATCAAAGATTCAACTATTTTATATAGCATTATTTTATATACTACTAAGAAATAAAAAAATGCCCGAGATGCAGAGTCTTCTAGGACTCCCCTGCATACAGCTGTGACACTAAAGTCACTCTCTGTGTAAGGGAAGAAAGAAACAACCCTGCTATGCACGAGGGCAGTGGGAAACCTGTCTGCCTCCACCTTGGCACCTGGGGAGGTGAAAAATGCAGAAAGAAAGAAAATCAGCATCTCTGTAGTAACCAAAGTCAACTTAGTGCTAAGTTTGCTGCGGTAGGTCCTGGCCCGAAGGAGGGTGAATCCAACCGGCAGCCGCCCAGGCTGGCCCAGCCCTCTAGCTACTGCTCAGACCCCCACTTCACAGATGTGGGGGAAACCAGCAGCCTTCCTGCATTTCCAGGGGTGGGATGTTTTAAGATTCCTTCCAGTTGCCTCTAGTTTCTCATTCTGGAATCCATTCCCCACACTACCATCAGCTCAGGGCATTATCTTCCCCCCCACCGAGGGAATACCTCCCACCATTGGGAAAACTGGTGTGCGTGGGAATGACAGAGGTGGCTACATTAGTGCGCCACAAAGCCTCCTACGTTTGAACGTAATATATCCCTGATAGTTAACGTCCTGTTCTTAAAAGTCCCTCTGCTCTTCTTGCCGGCTGGGACTTGGTGGCTCCTTCTCAAGTGGGACCCTGCCCATCACTTTGTTTCTGTACCGCTCTCCACCCAATTCTACGCACCCCTCCCCTTTTGTTTTTTGGTCTGGGATCTCCTAACTCTTCCTCCCTGGGCACTCTGAGGCAATTTATTATCAGAACAATTGTGTTCTTATAGTCTCACTGTCACCCTCTTGGCTTTGCTCCAAGGGCTATTTTTTTCCAGAACAAAAAGAAAGGTTTTTTTAAACAAAATGATAACCTACAGGGTTTGTCCAAAAAAAAAAAAAAAAAAAAAAAAAAAAAAAAAAAAAAATCTCTGTCCTAAGTGAAATTCGCCTGCAGAAGTTAAATTGTCACCACCTTTCCACACCAATCCTGCCACTGGCCTCATCCCTCAGAAATCAGAACATTGACGGAACAAAATTGAACCAAACTGTGCTAAGGGTCAAGTAAACAGCATAGGGGAGAAAACTAAGGCATTCTGCGACCTAGTCAGAGGTTAAGTTTATGGAAATGACAGAAATAGAAACAGAGCTGCTCATGACAACAACTCTGAAGCTGGCTCTTTGTATCCTCCGGCTGATTTTGCAGGCTGGGAACAGTTCCCTCTGTCTAGAAGATACAGTGGACCCAGAGCCATCGGCTGCTTCTGGGGGAGGTCGTGGGGGCAGGGAGGGGTCTCCCCTCTGCTCCAGTGTGATTGCCGAGGACAGAGGAGAGCTGTGATTTCCTGCCTGAGGATGCAAGTAAAGAAACACCCTAGCTAGGCAGAGCCTGGAGTCCTACCCCACTGGAGCGCGGAGCTAATTTCTGAAAGTAGAGCTATGACAAAAGCCACCTGTGCCATAAATGACCTCCTCTAGTAACAACAAGTTGGAAAACCAGAACTGAAAGAAGCAGAGACCTTCCTACAATGCCAGTGCAGCCTTCCGTGGCTTGGGAAGATGGCCAGCTGTCAGCAAACATCACCCAGCCCCGCGCTTGGCCCTGGCAACTACTCGGTTAAAGTCTGCTGAGTGAACAGGGGATGCACGAGCTCGGGGAGCAAGTACAGCACCACATCACCGACTGCAGCTCTGGGCTTCAGATTCCTTGGGCTTTGCCCACGGCTGAGGTGACACGGGGCCCCTGTGGGTCTCCCTGTTGCTCCTGCAGTTCTGAGCCAAGCCCGTTTCCAGGGTGTCAGGGGGAGAGGGGCTGGGCTAAGCAGGAGTGAGCTCACTCAACCAGGAGGGAGGGGGAAGGAGACATGAGCACGGCCACTCCTCCGAGTGTGTCTGTCTTATTACGACAAGGAACAGGACAACACTGGGGTGGCCACAGCCAGGGTGGGGCGTCTGGTGGGGGACAAGGGACAATTTCTGGTACTCAGAGGCTTCTAATCTGTCAAGCACTCACTCCACAGCAGTTGCAAGTGCCCTGACCCTTCGGGGGTGGGGGGTGTCCTGAGAAAGGCAGCAACAATGAAAAGTCCTATGGAGTCCTCAGAATCGGGTCCCACCAGAGATCCAGATGCCGTGCAGACATGACTCTCATACACCAGCTTTCTCCTACAACGACGCTGCATGGCTGGGTGGCTACTTTCTAAGCACGAACGACCCAGTACATAGCAGTGCAGGGAGCAGGTGAGAAGAGAGGATGTAGTCGAGGACACAGAGTTCTTACGTGTTTTTGCTGGAGAGAACGGGTTGACAGTGCATTCCCACGCTGCTTTGCTTCTGTGGTGGCTCCATAGCACTTATTTACATGCTCCTCCCAGGAAACAAGGTGAAGTGGCTGTGGGGTGTGCAAGAATTAACCAACCACGTGGTATTGGGCATACCATCGTTCAGCAAAGGTGCAGCTCCCAGCACTCCCGGGGCAGCACAGCTGTAGCTGAACAGATCACCCCTCACTGTCTGTGGAGTCCCTCCTGGGAGGTGTCTGTGTCCAGGCGTTTGTGTTTATCCCTGAAGGAGACAGACAGAGCAACGGAATAGCTGATGGTGCATACCATAGACATAAGATGTGCATTCCAACATTTTAGTCAGTCTGCAATGAAATTTAACCAAAGACAAGCCTGCTATGAGAATTAACTAGATAGCGAGGGGGATTGCAAGAGGAAAGACGGCCCATTTGACCAAGACAGCTTCTCAGAACTTGGATGTAGTAATGAGGATTGTGTGTCACCCCTGAATGACAGAGCTGGCCCCCGTCTGGTACTGTGTAAAAGCACTAGCTGTTGTTAGGTGGATGAATATCACCTCTTAACATGCATGCATTTCTGTTGACTCTTGCCTACAAACTGAATGATAAGATAGTTGTCAAAAATCACTTCTTATACATTGCTCATGCTGAACAGAGTTCTGAATTAAATTTTGCTTAATTTGTGGACATTTGCCACATCTACCCTAGCAGGAGCCAATGAATCACTGACCCAGAATTG
>NW_007733217.1:90487-91867 GCF_000696425.1 Galeopterus variegatus
AAAAAAAAAATTTTTAGAAGATAAACTTCATTGTGGAAATTTTTATAAAATGTTCATAAATATTGAGAAGAGAAATAGTATAGTATAATCTTCATATATTACAATGATCAACTCACGCCCAGTCTTTTTTCATCTATGCTCTTCTCTGAATTATTTTGAAGCAAATCCTAGAAGTCACATCATTTTCCCTGTAAATATTTCAGTATGGCTCTCTAAAATAGTAAAACTCTTGAAAAAATAACTGTAATATTAATATCACACCTAAAATAATGAACAATAATTACTTAATGTCATCCAGTATTCATTTGTTTTTCAGATTTTGCTACATCATTGTCTTATAGGTTGTTCGAACTGTTTATTCCAATCGAGATCCAAAAAAGGTCAAATCATTGCAATTGCTTGTTATGCCCCTGAATTCTCTTCTAATCTCTAGTTTTTCCTTCCCTGCCCACCTCTTTGGAATGTATTTCCTAAGGATATCACATTTTTATCCTGTAGAACCTGGATTTTGCTAACTGCATTTATGTGGTACCTTTTAACATGTGTTTCTGTCCTCGGTATTTCTGGTAGTCAGATCTTGGGTTCAATTTTTTTTGTCAAGAATCCTTCACAAATGGTGGCATGTCCCTCAGCTGGAGTCACATAATGCCTGGGCTGGTTATTGTGTAGATTATTTCCTTAGATGTTGCAAATGGTGATTATCTAGTTTCATTTGCTGGAATACTTCTATAAAGACAAACTTTCTCTCATCAACTATTTGATTATCTAAGGTACAATTCATATAAGAAAGGCCAGATAAATGCTTGATTCTTCCTCCTTATCAGCTTCCAAAGTAACAGGCTGGTTTCCTAGTGTTCTCCAACCTGTGAGTTGTTGCAGTTGAGGCTGCTGTTGTTTTTGAACATCAGTATGAACAGACGGATTTAAACACAGGGATGCATTTCAGTCCATTGCTGTTTTTATTCTTATTGTTGCTCATATTGTAACATCTTTGGCAGAAAGGAAGCCTTAGAGATATAACATTAATGATTCTTTCCATTTGTGTAGCAATGGGAGTTATGTGCTGTCGTGTGGTCATTATCTGTGGTTATCTCATTCAGAAGGGCTCCGTCATGAAGTGCCCTCCGTGTCTGCCCCTCATGTGTAAGGGACTGGCCAGACCTCTCACCACTGGGAACTACTTTATGGCCTCATCACCTCTTTGTTTCGTACACACAAGTGTTGTTAGGTTAATGAATAAACAGGTGGATAAACTTCTGCAGGCTATTATGCTGAAAGTTACATAATGTCAGCTGCTTCTGAATGTATCTCATATAATAACCATTTATGTCTTAATAAGACACTAGGTGGAGGCAGTGAGTTAGAAGTGGCAGGCAGGAA
>NW_007733217.1:92947-93734 GCF_000696425.1 Galeopterus variegatus
AATGTAGTAGAATTTCTGGAACTTAAGATTCATTCAACAAAATAAAAACTACAGTTGAGAGCATAAGCAGCAGGCAAGAGCAAGCAGAAGAAAGAATTTCTGATCTTGAAGATGATCTTTTTGAAATAACTGAAGTGGACCAAAAAAAGAACAAAGAAAAAAAATTTAAAAATGAAGAAAATCTAAGAGAGCTAGCAGACAACATTAAGCACAAAAACACAACTGCAGCTGCAGCAGTTGTGGGGGCAGGAGCAGGAGGAGGGTTACCAAATCATGGGTGTCCAGAGGGGGAGGAGAAAGGAAAAGACATTGAAAACATATTCAATGAAATAATAGTGGAAAACTTCCCAGGAATTTGTAGATTCAGACTTCCAGATGCAAGAGGCCCAAAGATCCCCAAACAGATCCAATCCAAAAAATTCTCTCTGAGACACATTGTAGTCAAACTGTCAAAAGTCAAAGACAGAGAGAATCCTAAAAGCTGCAAGAGAAAAGCATCAAATCACCTATAAGGGAGTCCCCATCAGACTAACAGCAGACTTCTCAACAGAAACTCCACAAGCCAGAAGAAAATGTGATGATATGTTAAAAGTATTAAAAGAAAAAAACTGCCAGCCAAAAATACTATATCCAGTAAAGCTATCCTTCAGAAATGAGGGAAAAATAGTATATTTCCCAGACAAACAAAAGCTGTGGAGTTCAACACCATACAACCAGCTCTATAAGAAACCCTTAATGGAATCCTGCACCTGGAACCCCCAAATAGATAATTACAACCATGAATACA